>NC_092723.1:8084887-8337288 GCF_047496885.1 Scyliorhinus torazame
TTACAATCAATAAACAAAATGTCTGTGTTGAAAACAACGCACCATTTTTTCAAATGCACTGACGTATTTTCCCCCGGGTTTCTCACAGCAATATTAGGAGGTGAATGTTTAATTCCTGGACACTCCAGAGCAATCCTGGCAACACAGCATCCTCCAGAGAATGTGAAGTGCCATCTGCCTATTCCGGTGATTCAAATGAAAAGAAAATCTTGCATTTGGATTGTGCTTTTCACGACCACCAGAAATCTCAAAGCACTCTACAGCCAATTAAGTACTTTTAAGGCGGGGGGGGGGGGGGGGGATTTTTTGGTTGTTCACACCGCCGGGGTTTTCCAGTCCCGCCGACGGTGCACCCCCGCCGTGGGTGCCCCGGCGGAGTGGGCCGGATTCAATGGGAAGTCCCACCGACAGCGGCAGTGTGGCCAATGTTGAGCCATCTCCCACTGCCGACAAAAACACGCTGCAGAGATTCCAGGGAATCTCGGCCGTAGACACTGTTGTAACGGCAGCCATTGGACGCTCAACAAACTCCCTCAAACAGCGTTGCCACAACGATCAAACAATCTGATTTTGACAGAGGAATAAATATATTTTTCTTAAATTTAGAGTACCCAATTCTTCCTGTTCCAATTAAGGGGCAATTTAACTTGGTCAGTTCACCTACTTTGTACATCTTTGCATGCCTGTTCTTCCTCCGGTGCCCTTCAAATTTTCTCCCTTGAAGTATTTATTCAATTTGCAGACACGGGGTGGGGGGGGGGGGGGGGGGGGACGTGCAAACTCCACACAGACAGTCACCCAAGGCTGGAATCGAACCCGGGTCCCTGGCGCTGTGAGGCAGCCGTGCTAACCACTGTGCCCCTGTGCCGCCCCTAGGATTTGCAGGTCTGCACCATGGTTGAACCTGGGATGAATCAATTCTAGTTGAATTCTGTTCACTGATGTGGATACAAGCCCAAACCTTTGATCTGTTTACTCGCTAGCCTGTACTTTTCCCCCCCCAATTAATTTAATTGACAGGGAATTCAAAAGCTGGGAAGTGCAGAGGTGGAAAGTTCTGGCCTCTGTCTCTTAGTTCAGTGAAATTCTTTTGACATCTCAAAAATGGGTTAAGTGGGGAGTTTGGCAAATGTATCAATCAGTCAATGTTTGGCCTAGAACGGTATGGACAAGAATGGCCCTGGTTTGATCCTTTCGCTGCGCTGTGTGAGCTGAGCTGACTTCAGCTGTGGTGGTGATGACAGCACAGCCATTGGCCTCAGTGTCGCTGGATTAGATGGGGGATCAGAATCAAAATTGACTCAGGTTACCAGTTCCAGCGACAGAATGGTACAATTCGCACCTCCAGCCCAAAGGTTGTGGGTTGAAGACACACATAGACTTGAGCGCAACATTCAGCTTGACACTCCAGCGCAGTGTCGAGGGAGTATGAAGTGCTCTCACTCAGCTGAGATGTCAAACTGAGGCCAGACATCCCTCTCAGGTGGACAAGATCGCATGGCATTATTTTGAAGATGCGCATGTCCCAGCAAATACTGATTGCAACCAACTCAACAGAGGCAGACTATCTGATCATTATCACATTTCTGTTTGTGGCATCTTACTATGCACAAGTTGACTAACATATTTTCTCCATCACAACAGTGAATACACTCCCAAAGGTATTCAATTTGCTGTTCTGAGGTTGTGGAAAGCGCGTTTATAAATGACAGCTTGATCTTTTCAAATGTGCTAATGACGCTGCAGCGTTTTAGCTACTGCCTGTGTGGCCCAAGTGGAATTTTTATTGTGTCATTATGTGCAAACATCTTATACTCCCACTCCTGGTTTATGCTATAACTTAACGGGATATTGGGTAGTAAACGCAAATATCAGATGGTGCAGGAGACATATGGGGCTGTATTCTCCATTCCTGGGACTAAGTGTTGAAGCCGGACAGGATTCATAGACTTCCACGACAGCAAAACTGGCACCAAACCTGGCCCGATTCAGCGACTGTGGAGGGGCAGGCACCAGTGCCACGTGGAACACGACCGATTCCGTTGAACAATGGGGAGGGATTCGCCGGGTCCGTGATTGACACTCAGGAGGCTGACAAGCTCCAGCCGCACATTCACATTCCACTCCCCACACACACTCATCCCAGCCAACAAGATGGCACTGCTTGCGTTGGAACGCGCCCATCCCGCAGATGGATCGTCTGGGGCTTGAGGGCACCTAGGGGGGTGGCCTGGAGGGGGACACCTATCTGACCCGTGGCCCTAGGTTTACAGTGGGCAGTCAGCGTGCGCAGCTGCATGACTGCCTTTCCGGCAGCGGCAATGGTGTTCCGTACCCATCCACCCTGACCCCACAGCCCACCTCCTGCAACCCCCTCCCCCACCCCACGCCCCGCACTTCTGCTCCAGACGCCCCCCGGCCAGCGGCACAACTGGCAGCACACTATGGTGATGTTGGGCACTTTCCGTACTCCCTCTCTCTCCCTCAGCAGCCACGGCGCCAGTTTCACGATTTTTAAAATGCACAAGAAGTGAACGTCGCCGCTGGGAATTCGGCCATTCGGAGGTGGAGAATCGCGGAGGCCCCGGAGAATACCGGTTCGGGTCCGCGAATGATATGCAAACGGTGTTTACTGTACGTTCGTTCTGGACCACGCTGACGCCGCTGTCGAGGTGACGGAGAATTGCGATTTGCCGTCAAATCGGCGGCCGCCTCGATTTTGCCGTTGGAACCTATTCTCCGTCCAATCGCGTTTCCCGATTTCGGCGTCAGCCAACAGCGAATCCCGCCCATGGTCTCTTCATGACAGTGAACTGCGAGTGATGTTGAATCCATGCGACCACCTCGTGTTAAAGCCACAAATTGCTGAAGGATGGGGATGCAATTCGATATCTCAGTCCAACAAGCAGAAAGTTAAAGTTCATGAAAATTATCTTTTTTTTCTGGGAAGGACTGAAGTTTGCGAAAAGGGAAGTTGATACTTCTCCTATACAGCATGACAAACCCACCAAAAGGGATATTGCAACTCACTGTTATTAACACCATCTAGAGTATTTCTGGGTTGAAAAATAACGTATGACATTCATCAGCTGGCAGGACCTCACATTTAAATCTATCTGGAGAATTGTTGCAGAATCTAAAAGTCAGAATTATAGTGTAAAGATTAAAACAGTCTTGAGAAGGTGGGTACCATGTCTCCACATTATTCATATAATTCGTTCAATTTGTGATTTCATAAAATCATAGAATTTACAGTGCAGCAGGAGGCCATTCGGCCCATCGAGCCTGCACCGGCCCTTGGAAAGAGCACCCTACTTTTTAAAAAATAAATTTAGAGTACCCATTTATTTTTTCCAATTAAGGGGCAATTTAGCGTAGCCAATCCACCTATCCTGCACATCTTTTGGGTTGTGGGGGTGAAACCCACGCAGACACGGGGAGAATGTGTAAACTCCATCACGAACAGTGACCCAGAGCCGGGATTCGAACCCGGGTTCTCAGCGCCGTCAGGCAGCAGTGCTAACCACTGTGCGCCACCGTGTGCCCTGAGAGCACCCTACTTAAGCCCATGCCACCACCCCATTCCCGTAAACCAGTAACCCCACCTAACCTTTTGGGCAATTTAGTTTGGTCAATCCACCTAACCTGCAGATCTTTGGACTGTGGTAGGAAACCGGAGCACCCGGAGGAAACTCACGTAGACACGGGGAGAAAGTCTACACAGGCAGTTACCCGAGGCCGGAACTGAACCCGGGACTCTGGAGCTGTGAGGCAGCAGTGCTAACACTGTGCCACCGTGCCGCCAAATGAAAAAGTCACAATCCCATTTTGTGCGTTTAACAGGGTGATTCTCAGCGCTGCAGCGCCGGGAACGGCCCCGCTATTAAACGGGACTCTGTTCTGTTTTTTCATCGTGGCAAGGTGAGCTCCGCTGAGGCCGCACTTATATTCATTTCCCGCACTGACAAACTCAACTCGTCAGTGCAGGAGATCGGGGGGCCATTTTTATGTTCCGCCCTGATCTCTTGCCACCCCCCAAAATCCCCAACTTACCGATCGGTGGTCCTCAAGCCCCTCTCACCCCACACCATAAGGGCAGTGCTCCCCGAGGCCCGATCCCCGGCAAGGGCAACCTGCCAACTGGGCATCTTGGCACTGCCAGTCTGTCACCCTGACACTGCCCCAGCCAGCCTGGCAGTGCCAGGATGGCACCTTGGTATCACTGCCAGGGTGCAGAGCTGACAATGTCCCGATGCCCTGGTGGCACCGGGAGTGCCAGGGTACCAGTGCTAAACGGCGCCATGGCAAAGTCTCCCAGGCATGGGCATTCGATCCCACGCCTTGGGAGAATCCGCTGCGAACATTTTTAAATGTGCTTAACTACACACTTAATATGCAAATCTAGATCCTTCCCAATGTGGGCGAGGTCCAGATCGCGACAGCTCACAAGATCTCGTTAGATCTCAATTGGCGCCCTGAGCGTGGTATAACTTGTGAAAGGCCTCTTGCGAGATTTACCGGTGTTGTTGCGTCACCCAGTCGATGGCGAAAAGGCTGTAAAATCGCAGCCTACAACTTACAACAACACTTGTATTTGTATAACACCTTTAAATGTAATAAAACACCGCAAGATGCATCTCAGGAGCATTTTAAAACAAGGTATGACATCAAGCCACATATGGAGACATTAGGTCAGATGACAAAAAGCTTGGGGAAAGAGTAAGGGATGAAGGAGTGTCTGACAGGACAGTGAGGTAGAAAGGCTTATGTCGGACTTCCCATAGTAAAATAATGGGAGTTTCTGGCCACGTGGGAATGTATGTTGTAAGCACCGAGCACTGGAGTTCATACAGTGAAAAGTTCAACAAATACTTTGGCCAGACAAACAAAGTTTCAGGGGCACAGTAGTCCCGGCTTTCCTGAGTACGATGTGGGGAGTTGGGGGGGGGGGGAAGACTTTCAACCTCCTGTGAAGTCTGGTGCAACTAGAAAAACCAGGCTTGAAGACTTATGGTGAGATTGTGGAGATATTGCAGGACCATATCTCACCTAAATCCTTGGTCATCGCCAAAAGGTTCAGGTTCCACAAATGTAACCAACAAGCGGAATCAATTACACAATTTGTATCTACTTTTTAAAAAATTAACTGAATACTGTGAATTTGGAGATGCCTTGAATGACACCCTTAGAGACAGACTTGTGTGTGGGGATAAGAAGCAAAGGTATCCAGAGAATGCTGTTAACAGAGAGCAAATTTAACCGAAATAAGGCTTCCGAAGTCACGATCTCTATGGAATTAGCAACTAAGGAAGGCCAACAAATTAGTTTGAGCTTTAAATCATAAAATTTTGGCTGAGACCTGAACGCCAACGCAGATTCAAAATTGCCATTGATATGCGAAAACTGGACACACAGCCGCTGACTTCTGGTGCAAAGATGCAAAATGCAGGAGTTGTGGTGTAAGGGGCACACTGAATGTGCATGTTGGAGAAAGAAAAAAGAAGTTTCAAACAGGAATTATAAAAAGCAAAAACCAAATACATCATGGATTTGTTTACTGTCACGTGTACCAAGGTACAGTGAAACATATTTTTCTGCGTGCAGCTCAAACAGATCATTTAGTACATGAAAAGAAAATATCGATGGAAATGTGCAGCTAAACAGACAGATTTGTCCCTGCACATCGTTAAAGGTAACTATCCGAAATCACAAATACCTCACTCAATAAAATGTTTTGTAAAAAAAAGGTAACTATCCAGTCCTAATGGGGCGAACCTAATAATAATCATAATAATAATCTTTATTCTCACAAATAGGCTTACATTAACACTGCAATGAAGTTACTGTGAAAAGCCCCTAGTTGCCTCACTCCGGCACCTGTTCGGGTACACGGAGGGAGAATTCAGAATGTCCAATTCACCTAACAGCACGTCTTTCGGGACTTGTGGGAGGAAACCGGAGCACCCGGAGGGAACCCACGCAGACACAGGGAGAACGTGCAGACTCCGCATAGACAGTGACCCAAGCCGGGAATCGAACCTGGGACCCTGGCGCTGTGAAGCATCAATGCTAACCACTGTGCCACTGAGCCGCCTGCTGGCTGGAGAGAATCAAACTAAACTGGGCCGAGGTGAATCTCACATCAGAGTCCGAAGCAGGTTTACCGAAGACGTTTAAGAAACCTGCCATAGTCTGTAGTGGAGAGCTGGGTAGTATGGGAGAAATCTTAGTCAAGCTAAAGATTAAGGATAAAAGTCAATCAAGCCACTTACAGACTTGGTCCGTGCCATACGCCATCAGGCCTAAGGTCGAGGCAGAATTAGAGAGGCTGGTCAAGATGAGAGTGCTGTTCGGACCCTTTAATATGAGTCATTGGGCCACGCCGATAGTACCTGTGATGAAGAGAGATGGTTTGGTACACATATGTGGTGATTCTAAAGTCAATCCGGTACTGTGTGCAGAGCAGTACCATCTGTCTTTCTTTGATGATCTATTTGCTGGCCAGCATTTCAGTAAAGTTGATCTTAGTCAAGTTTATCTCCACATAAATGTGGGTCCATGTTCCCAACAGGCAGCACTGGAATATTTAAGATTTCTGTGCTCACCTCTCTGGAGGGGGGGCCTGAACAATCACCTTCTGACTCAGAGGTAAGAGAGCTCCAATTGAGGGACACGACTTCAGACAGAGTTTGTCATGATTGGCACATGCCAAGATACACTGCTTAAAGTGAAGATACCAAAATTATACCTAACTCCATAAAAATACATTGGTTGGATTGATTATTCACGCTGAAATTAGTGATCTATACAATAAACTGCTGGATAAGCTCAGCAGTACTGGCAACATACGTGGAGAGATGTCACTAGCTTTCGGAGCGCTGCTCCTTCCTCAGGCTCCTTCACCACTCAACAGCAGGGCTTCACCACCTCTTGCAGCTAAAGGGTAAGTGTGTGGATGTTCCTGGCAAAGGTCTGGGTCTAAGGACTCCAGGTCTGGTGGGGAGTTAGAGTGCAGAGGAAGGTTTTCCAGCACAACTAGCTCGCTGGATGGACTCTGAAAGAAGTCGGGACATTCATGGTCTGGTTGTGGGCGGCGTGGGGCTATTGAGGGTTCAGAATCGAAGCCCGAACTGATTGTCGCTCTCGCTCCTTCTCCAATTCCTTCCAGATATGTTTGGATCCTGCAGAGGCCGCCCTCGCTGTGCCAAGCTGGGCAGACGTGGATGATGGCAGCACGCTGGAGGTGGCCCCACACTGCGAAGGGGGCGGCCGCACACCTTGAAGACCAGGCCACCCATTAGGCTGAGGAGGGGGCCACAAGGGAAGGCCAGCGATGTGCCAAGGTGTACAGGAGTCGTTTGGTCCTTCCATGAGCTGACAGACATTATATGCGGCAAAAGACTGCGTCTAAACAGGGAGACAGTACGGCACCTTGGCTGTGTCCTCGTGGACATGTTGCCCCGTGGAGGAGGAGGACACCTGCTCACAGTGGCTGTGAAGGTCACTGCAGCACTAAATCACTATGCCATCAGGTCATTGCAGAGCTCAACAGGGCCTGTGTTCCACAGGTGCATCCAGGAGGTGATAGGTGCTCGCTCTGTGTGCCCACCCTCAGACTATATCACCTTCGACCTGTCGAGAGGGCTAGAGTACAAGACCAGGGATGTACTTTGGAGGCTGTATAAGGCTCTGGTCGGACCCCATTTGAAATATTGTGAGCAGTTTTGGGTCCCATATCTAAGGAAGGATGTGCTGGCCTTGGAAAGGGTCCAGAGGAGGTTTACAAGAATGATCCCTGGAATGAAAAGCTTGTCGTATGAGGAACAGTTGAGGACTCGGGGTCTGTACTTGTTGGAATTTAGAAGGATGAGAGAGGATCTTATTGAAACTTACAGGATACTGCGAGGCCTGGATAGAGTGGACGTGGAGAAGATGTTTCCACTTGTCGGAAAAACTAGAAGCAGAGGACACCATCTCAGACTGAAGGGACGATCCTTTAAAACAGAGATGAGGAGGAATTTCTTCAGCCAGAGGGTGGTGAATCTGTGGAACTCTTTGCCGCAGAAGGCTGTGGAGGCCAAATCACTGAGTGTCTTTAAAACAGAGAGAGATAGGTTTTTGATCAAAAGGGGATCAGGGGTTATGGGGAGTGTGGTAAACACCACTGGTAACACATTGCATGTATTACGGTAATGCCCATGTATTACAGGTACCATGGTAAATGCCTGCCTGCTGGCTCCTCCCAGCAGGCGGTGTATAAAAGTGTCTGCTCTCCTGCGCTGCTCCCATTCTGGTTCCAGCTACAGGAGGCACAACATCTTGTGCAATAAAGCCTCGATTGTTTCACCATTCTCGTCTCGTGGTAATTGACGGTACATCAGGGAGAAGGCAGGAGAATGGAGATGAGAAAAATATCAGCCATGATTGAATGGCGGAGGAGACTCGATGGGCCGAGTGGCCTAATTCTGCTCCTATGTCTTATGGTATTGTGGACCTGACCAGGCCCATCAAGATGCCCGGACTGCAGGTTTTTCCTCCCATCGCTGGGATGCCCCAGGTCCAGGGGGCGATCGATGACACGCATGTCACCCTGCGAGCACCTGGGCATCAGGGACTGCCCTAATTAATACGAAGGTGTTCCACTCCCTGAATGTTCAGATCATGTGTGATCACCACCTCAGGATCATGTACGTGTGCATGACAGCTACACCCTGGGGCACTCGGAGATCCCTGGCGTCTTCGAGGACTATCCCAGGATGACAGGTTCGTTCCTGGGGGACAACGGATACCCGCTGAGGTCATGGCTGTAAGCATCGGTGCGGAGGCCAGAGACCGAGGCAGAGACCCAATATAATGAGGTCCACGTTTCCACCCATGGTGTCATTGAGTGGTGCTCTAGATGTGGTTGCAATGTTGGATCGCTCTGGCGGGGCCCTACAGTACACCCAGTACAGGTTCTCCCGCTTTGTGGTGGCCTGCTAAGCCCTCCACAATCTGGCTCAGCAGTGGGGAGACATGCTGGAGGAGAAGGAGGAGGTGGAGGGACATGCGGCCTCATCTGAGGATGATGTGGCAGACCAGAAAGGGCTGCAGGATGTTCCAAGTAGAGCGGGAGGATACAGGAAAGGCGGCGGCGAGGGCCAACATTCCAGGAGGACCGGGAAGGCCCTCATCGACTCCAGATTTTGCCAAGGATGAGGCTGTGACCAAGAACAAGAAAAAAATCTAACAGGGAATTCCAGAGAAATGCCTTTACCCAGAGAGCGGTTAGAATTGGGAACGAGCTACCACAAGGAGTGGTTGAGGTGAGGTGAATAGCATAGATGCTTTTGAAAAGGGAAGCTAGATAACTACATGAAAGAGAAAGAAATGGAAAGTTGATTGGATTTGATCCAATCGAAGATGGCTAAGAGGAAGCTCACAGAGGGTCTAAACACCAGCATTCAGCAGATGGGCTGAATGGCCTGTTCTCTCTGCATATTTAATGCAATTAACGGCTAAGAAATTTCAAAATTTCAGGCATAAGGATCTTCCAGAATGAATTCCAGTTCATCAAAATTCCCTATGATTAAGATTTATCCCTGTTACATTTTTATCCAACCTTTTTGTGATTATGATTATATCCAAAGGAAAGTCCCAAAACATTATCCAATACAAATATATTACTTGGGTAAGTGAAGGTCACTAGTCTGCGAGCCTCTGCTAAACTCAAGCCAATCATCTGTCTCATGTAGAATCAAACGAAGCAAAAACAGACACAGTTCTCCAGTTCAATGGATCCTTATGCACAGCCCCCTTGTAGAGGCTGTATAAATAAGCACAAGAGCAGTATTCAGACAACAGATGGCAGGCAGCTTGGGTGTCATGTACGCTGCTTCTTTTTTGTTTCTACCAGTAAAAGTGGGAGGTGTTGGACAACAATATTTTTCAAATCTTTACATACAAGGACAGTGCTAAGTATCCTGACAGGGCTCATCGGGTGCAACTGAATGATGCTGGTTCAAAAGACTGTACTACAGAACAAGGTCAGGTTAGATTGGTCACAGCTGGGTCAAATTGCCAGGTTTCTATGCTCAACTTGAGGACAACTGTGCTGTCAATTTACGTCACCCAGCTGATGTGGTGCGGCTGACCAAATCAATTTCAAATAAGGCGGATAACAGCTATCCAGATTTGAAGATAGATCCTGGCGGTGAAAGTGTTGTAACACCCTGCGTTAGCTGAACTATTTTCATAGGGATGGTAGGCCCCTTTTTCTAGAGAGCCCCCCTGAACTGTTTGCGCCGCATTACTCTTGGTACTCTTGTCCTCGATACAAGAAAATAAAACCAGCAATGTTGAATGGAAAACCTTTATTCGAAAGAACATTATCAACTGCCCCCTCTCTGGACTCGTCCATGACCTTGCTAATGCCACCAACACACTACACTCTCAAAAGCTTTTGTTTCTAATTCCTCTGAGTTCTCAATCAAAGTGATCAAATTTAAATACAGGTGTTGCCAGTTGCTAAATAGTTCTCTCATTTGGTTATTGTAATTTAACAGGCTATACAGCAAAGTCCAACTAATTGAAATATGTAGCGAGCTTTTCCTCAGCTGATAATAGGATGCATTTATATAAATTATTCATATATATATATATGTAGATATATATATATATATAAATTAAACTTGCAGCCTTTGCGGCCAAGCAAGCTTGCATTAGTGGTATTGGTTGAAGACTCTGGGTATTCTCTATTACACCTGAATTGGAGGGAACACTGCCTAAATGTGAGATGGAACTTTTATAGCTGTCAAGCTGAGAATCCTTTGATCAGCAAGCCTGTCTCAGTCAGGAAGCAGGCTAATTGATGGTGAAAGCCAGCTAGTGACACAGGCAGCGAGCCGAGTGAGAACAGACTAATGAGAGTAGGAAGAAATCTATCATCTGTGCTGTCAGTAAAGAATTTTGTCAATTTTTGTGCAATCAGGTTATATTTTCAACATATATGCTCTATACTGTTTTGGCCTTTTAACATTGAGATTGGAAGATATTTATGGGGGGGGGGGGGGGGGGGGGGTTGCTGCAGCAGCTTCCAATTAATCTGTAATGCATTTACCTGTTCTTCTTTGTCAGTGTTTCATCCAAAGATTGCCCCCTGCTGACCCTTCCTTGTTTAAATTCCGCTCTCTAAAGACGAGAAGCTGTATCCTTTCTCTAGCATTCAATCAGTGGCCTCGAAGATTCCTACATAGCTCAAAAATCCAAGAGATGGTTAACAGCCCCAATGAGGATATCGGCTCCGCCTTGGTATTTTTTGACATGCCGTCCAGCTCATTTGAAACAAGGTTGACGCTCATTCGCAACGTGCTGGGTGCTGAAGGTATCAGTTAGCAGCAAGCAGCAATAACCAATGGTGAGAATGGCATCGGACATCAATCTTTATACCCACTGCAGAAAAACTACCCACAACACGGGACAATCCGAGCACGTCCCTCAGATTGATGGTTCAAAGTTCTCCATCGGGGGGTGGGGGGCATGGGTTCAAAACACAGACTGTCACTTTATAACCACCTAAAAATCAGAACTCACTCTCTTGTGACGTTTCGTTGAGGAGCACGATTAAAAGTAAATGGCAGCTAAGCAGTGAGGTGCAAAACCTGCACTTCAATTTGTAAAATTCTACCTCTGAGGTAGTCAAAATCTGAGCTACTAATACAGGTACGATATATCGACCCTTTAGTATTTCCATAATATTTCTGCACCAAACTTGCTGAAGATGAGGTGGCAGAAAGTTCATTAAGTGTTGCCAATTGGAAGGTAAGTAATAGGAATCCAATACTAAAAGAACAAGAAACCGGAGTCCTTGGAAATGTTTGGGTTTTGGTGGATGATGGGTTAGATGTTGGATATTACATGGCTCTGAAATTGCAATGTGAATGCTTATATGCAACATGAAATCTAGCTCTTTGCCTAATTCTTTTAAACAGTTTCCTGCACAAGTATCTCGCGGGTAATTTCAGGGCATACATATCGACTTGATTTTCAAAAAGCATTTGACAAATTTTCCAAATGGACACTTATTGTTAAAATGCATTATTTTATTGACCGAATAATAGGACACTGTGAAAAGCCCCCAGTCGCCACATTCCGGCGCCTGTTCGGGTACACAGGGGGAGAATTCAGAATGTCCAATTCACCTAACCTGCACATCTTTCGGGACGTGTGGGAGGAAACCGGAGCACCCGGAGGAAACCCACATAGACGCGGGGAGAAGGTGCAGACTCTGCACAGACAGTGACCCAAGCCGGGAATCGAACCTGGGACCCTGGAGCTGTGGATCAACAGTGCTACCCACTGTGCTACCGTGCCGCCCCATCTCCTGCCACTAATGGCACTAAAGAGTGTCAAATCCCTAGGACCAGATAGTTTTTATCTTAGGATTTTAAGGAAAGTAGTTGACAGCATTGCAGATGTCCTAAGTATAATATTTCAAGGTTTTCCCACTCCAAGGATCATTCCCTTGGATTGGAAAATTGCACATGTCACTCCGCTGTTTAAGAAAGATCAGAGAGGAAAAGTAGGAATTATAGGCCAGTTGGCCTAACATCTGCTTTCAGGAAATTGTTGGAGTCTGTAATTAAGGATAGAGTGACTGAACCCTGGAAAGTTTTCAGCTGATGAGGGAGGATTGGCAAGATTTTGGAACAATAAAACATGCCTGACAAAACCTGAATGAATGTGTTTAGTGGAAGAAAGTAGAAGAGAGGAGAATATCTATGGATTTATAAAGACTTCCAGAAGGCATTCAGTAAAGTCCCTCACATGAGAATGTTAACTGAAATTGAAGATGTTGGAAGTCTGGACAAATTATTGACCAGATTAGGAAATTCATAGAATCATAGAATTTACAGTGCAGAAGGAAATTAGCAGGAGACAGAGAGTAAGGATGATGGACAAGTATTCAAGCTGTTAGGATGTGACTAGTGGTATCTCTATACTTATTAGTGACTTAGATGATGGGATAGAGAGCCATATATTCTAGTTTGCCAATGACACAAAGATGGATGACATTGTAGGTCATGTAAGAGGAGCATAAAATTACAGAGACATAATGGGTAGATTAAGTGAGTGAACAAAACTGTGGCGAAAGCTTTTCAACGCAGGCAAGTGTGAGGCCACCTGCCTTCAGCCAAAAAGGATGTGTCCGGATACTTGTCAAACGGGTAAATGTTAGAGCATGGAGATCAAAATAGATTTGAAACTCCTGTTACATAAATTACTAAAATGTCATGGACATGTCCAGAATATAAGTAAAAGAACTGAAGGAATTTTACTTTTATATTTTCATAGCATTTACAGTGCAGAAGGAGGCCATTCGGCCCATCGAGTCTGCACCGGCTCTTGGAAAGAGCACCCTACCCAAGATCAACACCTCCACCCTATTCCTATAACCCAGTAACCCCACCCAACACTAAGGGCAATTTTGGAAACTAAGGGCAATTTATCATGGCCAATCCACCTCACCTGCACATCTTTGGACTGTGGGAGGAAACCGGAGCACTCGGAGGAAACCCACGCACACACGGGGAGGATGTGCAGACTCCGCACAGACAGTGACCCAAGCCGGAATCGAACCTGGGACCCTGGAGCTGTGAAGCAATTGTGCTATCCACAATGCTACCATGCTGCCCGTTAGAGGACTGGAATACAAGGGCCGAACAGCAGAGAAAGCTCTGGTTCTACCACACTCCAGGCACGATCCCCCCAAAAGGGGACAAAGTCCCCTAGCGGACGAGTTTAGCCGAGTGTTTCCCGGTACTGGCAGTTGCATAAGGGGCCTGAATGGGGATCGCACAGCCGAGGCCACACACAGCCCCGTTTTTCACAATGGGGAGCTCTGCTCACCGGAACTCCCCATCGTAGCAAGAGATCGGGATGCCATTTTTAAATGGCGTCCCAATCTCCGAGGCCCCCAAAACAATCCCCGACCCCCCCCCCCCCCCCCCCCCCACACACACACACACACACACACCGGGCAGCCCTGGCCTGCACATGCAAAAAATGCCAGCTTGGCACTTCGCAGTGCCAACCTGGTACCCTGGCAGTGTCCATGCCAACTAACAGTGCCACCTGCGTACCTTGGCAGTGCCAGGCTGGCACCCAGGTGGCACTGCCAGGGTACCAAGGTGGCACCACCCTGCCCAAAGGGCATGCAGCTGGGGGCCTCCAGTCTCCTGGCAGACCCCGACAAGTGCCGGTCCGTCTGGTCCCCGTTTGTGGGGATCAATACCAAACGGGGCTTGCCCGTGGTCTCCAAGGCAAAGGGGATAGATTCCAAAGCCTCAGGTACCTCGGGAATCTGCACATTCGAGTGAGGCTTAGTGCCTCGCTCTAATATGCAGACCTGATGAAAAGTGATTCCGGTAGGCAGAATTCATCTCGCAACGTCTCGCGGAATTGCATTGAATCTCACGGGCGGGTCTCTCAGCTTTCAACTCTGCTCCATGGCGAGCTGCTTTTTCAGGGCAGTGTAGCTGATGGATCATGCCCTCTATGTTCTGGGCACCACAGGATATAACCACAATGTGGATTCACTTGAATGAAAGCTAGACTCCAAGAGTAAAATTATAAGGCGATATTACACAAAGTAGGGTTGTATGTCTTGGAATTTAGGGGTGGAATTTTATGACCGATTCTGCTGGTGGATCTTCTGTTCCCCAAAAGGTCAATGGAATTTTGATTGGCCCGACCCTATGCCCCGCCATGCGGGGGCATAGCCTCAAAAAGACCCAGGCCTTTCGCAAGTGGAACTAGATAGCATTTCTAGTGGGTGGTGGAATCTCTATGTTCTGTGTCACGTTCTTTAAAATAACTGGCAGGGTTGTTATGGAAGTTATTTCTACTCAGAAAACGAGAAGTCGGGGCGGCAAGGCGGAGCAGGGGTTAGCACTGCTGCCTCACGACGTCGAGGACTCGGGTCACTGCCCATGTGGAGTTTGCACATTCTCCCCGTGTTTGCATGGGTCTCACCCTCACGACCCAAAGATGTGCAGGGTAGGTGAATTGGCCACGTTAAATTGCCCCTTAATTGGAAAAATATTTTTAAAATTTAAAGAAAGAAGAAAACGAGAGGCCGGTCATTGTAAATTAAGGACACTAAACTGAGAAATCACATAATGAATAGCACAATGAATGCAGATTGATTGATACATTCAGAAGAGAAATGGATAAATTCCTGGTTCAATGGGATAATAGAATATATTCTTGGGGACAAGAGATAAAGGAGCTGAAAAAACCTGATCGGATCCTAAACATAGATTTAAACAACAAAGGAATTGTGACTGTTAGTGAAATGCCCACAACTCATCTGGTTGAGTACAGTTGTTAAAACACTCGAGAAGCTCGGCACCATCCAGAAAGGAACAGTTTCCCTGTCACCGAACTGGCAGTTTTATTGAAAAGGGAGTTGCAGAGGATACTTGAGGATGAGGAACTTATGGGGTTAAAGTCAAAAAAGTAGATCAGTGGGACTAAGCACGGTTGCTTTCTCAAAGACCCTTCACAGGCATGATGGATATATGAGCTGTAGATTTCTACAAGTTTATGCTCACATGAAACATAACACAACAAAAGCAAAATACTGCGGATGCTGGAAGTCTGAAATAAAAACAGAAAATGTGGGGAATACTCAGCAGTTCAGACAACAAGATATTTTTTTTATTGGGTAATGTTGGAATTCAACCCCAAACTCCGCAATCCAACGGTCTGCATCTTTTCATCCTTTCGGAAAACCTATTGGGGGCATATCAGCAGAAACGCAATAATTTCCCATTTCTTGTGCTCAGGAAAGCGCTGCAATGTTCAACGTTATTTTCAGGCTGGTGTTAATGCAGCGCAAATTGTACATCGAAATCACAGAATCACCAAACATTTTGTGCCATTTCCCTGCCTTTTCCCCATCCCCCTTCACATTATTTCTATTATAGTAATCACCTATTACCTTCTCGAGTGCCTCATTTGAACCTGCCTCCATCACACTTCCAGGCAGCGCATTCCAGACCCAAACCACTCGCTGTGTGAAAAGTTTTTTTCTCCCATCACTCTTGCTTCTTTTTGCGAATCACCTTAAGTCTGTTGAGCGAAAGATAATACCCATTCCTTTCCAAGTCTTCAAGTATGGATCCTGTAGTAGGAAGAAGTTGTTATGAGGAAGCAAGAGAGATGATGGGCGAGATTCTGTGGTCTCCCAGAAGCGTGTTTCTCACGGCGGGAGGCGGTCCAACATTGGGATCTTCTGGTCTCGCCTCGGTCAATAGGATTTCATTGACTCAACCCCACACATCCAGGAAACCCGTAGCGAGGGTGTGCACTCAGCGGGACCGAAAGGTACCACTGTGTCAACAGCCCAAAGATCTTGCCCGTTATCTTTAAGGCTGCCTCCCTTTCCTATGTGTTTGTGCACTGCAGGAAATAGTGAGGTTACTGTTATTTCTATCAGCTGGCTGTCTGGAATTGGAACGTTTGATTAAGATGGACAAAAGGAAGTGATGTTTAGTTGGGTTAGCCTGCCTAGCACTAGTGAAACCAATGGTTGCATACGAGATGTATGTCAATGCTAGACCCATGTTGAAAATGTTGCACTCATCTCTCCAGCAGCTCGTTGAGGTATTTCCCTGGTTATCGAATGTACGCAGATCTCCCTAATGATTACAACTGCCAAAGACATAGAATTAAACATAATTACACCCGATGGAGAGTTACAGGCCATTTGGACCAACTGCTCTCTTTCCATGTTGATCATCCTTTGGCTAGATTACATATGTTTTGCAACAGCTGCCGATAGAGACATTAAACAGAAACATGAAGAAGTTTACAAGGAGATTGCTTGGTGATAATTTTCACCTCACCACATCCCTCCCTGTTAGTTTTTTTGAGTATTTGTTCTTCGGGGAGGTGCTCAACATATCTTGCATGTACAAATTCCTGTATTATTTCCTGGTTTAATATTAAATGGGCCCCG
This sequence comes from Scyliorhinus torazame, assembly GCF_047496885.1. Lineage (NCBI taxonomy): Eukaryota > Metazoa > Chordata > Chondrichthyes > Carcharhiniformes > Scyliorhinidae > Scyliorhinus > Scyliorhinus torazame. The sequence continues at coordinate 8,101,890 of NC_092723.1, forward strand.
TTACCTAGTTTATAATCTCTTTGAAATGAATTAATTGATTAGGGATTCAAGTACTCCAATTACAATGCCATCTAGTGGGCAGAGTCTTTTAAAGTTCCTCATGGTCGCAACAACATTTAAACAGTGGAATTCAATACCAAAATTAAGTTAGCATGCTGCCTGCTAAATATCCCCTCCCACCAATTGCCACTCCACACAACACGTACAGCACCGATCATCTTTATGCCCAATCTTCCCAATCTCATTGCATGGATCGTCCCTCCATTTCTTATACTTTTTAAAAATTCATTTATGGGATGTGGGTGTCGCTGGTTAGGCCAACATTTATTGCCCATCCCTAGTTGCACTTCAGAAGGTGGTGGTGGATTTGTTATGTTGTAGGTGTAACATAAGCGGCTTCCTTGTGGTGCACTTGACAAAAGAAGGTTCAGACGTGGAGATAACTTCAACACGTTTATTAAACTATTTACACTTCTATTACTCGGGTTCGACACTACCGCTAATCCTACTATAGCTACCCAGACTGACTAACCAGTTGCTGCAATCCACGTGGTGGGTGTAAAATTGAATCAACCATGTGTCTCTACTCACTGACTGTCTCCACTGGAAAGAGGCAGATCATGTGTGTGGTGTCCTTTATATATTGGTTGGTGTAATGCCCTCCTGTGGTGGTGTCACCTCTGTGTGTATCGTGAATGTCCATTGGTCGTGTCCTATCTAACTGATCTATTTGCTGTGTGTGATGTCTCTTGTGCTCCCTCTAGTGTCTAGCTAGCCTATATGCATTTACATTGATGCACATCACCACAGTGGTGAGTTACATTCTTGAACCACTGCAGTCTTTGAGGTGTAAGTACACCCACTGTGCTGTTCGGGAGGGAGTTCCAGGATGTTGCCCCAGTGAAGGAACAACTGAGATATTTCCAAGTGAGGGTTGTGAGTGACTTGGAGGGGAACCTCCAGGTGGTGGGGTTCCCAGGTATCTGCTGCTCTTGTCCTTCTAGATGTTAGTCAGCGTGGGTTTGGAAGGTGCTGTCTAAGGAACCTTGGTGAGTTACTGCGGTGCATCTTGTAGATGGTACACACGGCTGCCACTGTTCGTCAGTGGTGGAAGGTTTGAATGTTTATGGAAGAGGGAACAATCAAGCGGGCTGCTTTGTCCTGGATGGTGTTGAGCTTCTTGAGTGCTCTTGGAGCTACCTTCATCCAGGCAAGTGGCGAGTATTCCATTACACTCCTGACTTGTGCCTTGGAGATGGCGGGCATGCTTTGAGGGGACAGAAGAGGAGTTACTCACTATATGATTCCTAGCCTTTGACCTGTCCTGGTAGCCACAGTATTAATGTGGCTAGTCCAGTTTAGTTTCTGATCAATGGTACCTCCCTGAATGTTAATTGTGGAGTATTCAGCGATGATAATGCCATTGAATGTCAAGGGGTAGTGATTAGATCCTCTCTGATAGGAGAATGTCATTGCCTGGCACTTGTGTGGCGCGAATGTTGACACCTCATTTTTCGGTGTGTCTAAGTTTTTTGATTTGATTTGATTTTTATTGTCACAAGTATTGGTATACAGTGAAAAGTAATGTTTCTTGCATGCTGTACAAACAATGCATACCGTACATAGGGAATGAAGGAGAGACTGCAGAATATAATGTTACAGTTATAGCAAGGTGTAGAGAAAAGATCAACTTAATACGAGGTAGGTCCATTCAAAAGTCTGATGACAGTATGGAATAAGCTGTTCTTGAGTCGGTTGGTACGTGACCTCCTGACGGAAGAAGGTGGTAGAGAGTTTGTCCAGGGTGTGTGGGGTCCTTAATTATGCTGGCTGCCTTTCCGAGGCAGCGGGAATTGTAGACAGAGTCGATGGATAGGAGGCTGGTTTGCGTGATGGACTGGGCTACATTCACGACCTTTTGTAGTTTCCTGCGGTCTTGGGCAGAGCAGGCTCCATGCCAAGCTGTGATACAACCAGAAAGAATGCTCTCTATGGTGCATCTGTAGAAGTTGGTGAGGGTCGTAGCTGACAAGCCAAATTTTCTTAGTCTTCTGAGAAAGTAGAGTCGTTGGTGGGCTTTCTTAACCATAGTGTCGGCATGGGGGGACCAGGACAGGTTGTTGGTCATCTGGACACCTAAAAACTTGAAGCTCTCGACCCTTTCTACTTCATTCCCATTGATGTAGACAGGGGCATGTTCTCCTCTACGCTTCCTGAAGTCGATGACAACTCCTTCGTTTTGTTGACATTGAGGGAGAGATTATTGTCGTCGCACCAGTTCACCAGATTCTCTATCTCATTCCTGTACTCTGTCTCATCATTGTTTGAAATCCGACCCACTACGGTGGTGTCATCAGCAAATTTAAAAATCGAGTTGGAGGGGAATTTGGCCACACAGTCATAGGGGTACAAGGAGTATAGTAGGGAGCTGAGGACACAGCCTTGTGGGGCACCGGTGTTGAGGATGATCGTGGAGGAGGTGTTGTTGCCTATCCTTACTGATTGTGGCCTGTGGGTTAGAAAGTTCAGGATCCAGTCACAGAGGGAGGAGCCAAGGCCAAGGCCACGGAGTTTGGAGTTGAGTTTCGTAGGAATGATGGTGTTGAAGGCTGAGCTATAGTCGATAAATAGGAGTCTGACATAGGTGTCTTTGTTATCTAGGTGTTCCAGGGTAGAGTGCAGGGCCATGGAGATGGTGACTGCTGTGGACCTGTTGCAGTGGATCAAGGCAATCCGGGAGGCTGGAGTTGATTCGTGCCATGACTAACCTTTCAAAGCACTTCATGATGATGGATGTCAGAGCCACTGGACAATAGTCATTAAGGCACGCTGCTTGGCTTTTTTTTGGTACAGGGATGATGGTCGTCTTCTTGAAGCAGATAGGGACCTCAGATTGTTGTAAAGAGAGGTTGAAGATGTCTGCGAATACTCCCGCCAGCTGCTCCGTATAAGACCTGAGTGCCCATCCGGGTACCCCATCCGAGCCAGTGGCTTTCCGTGGGTTGTCCTTCGAGAAGGCTGCTCTGACGTCTGCAATGGTGATCTCTGATACAAGTTCATCCGAGGCTTCTGGGATGGAGGGCTCGCTCTCGCTGACCTCTTCTTTATTGCTGCTGACACGCTCTCCTGCACTCTTCATTGAACCGGGGTTGATTCCCTGGCTGGGTGGTAATGGTAGAGTGGGGGATATGCCGGGCCAGGACGTTGCAGATTGGGGTTGATACAATTCTGCTGCTGTTGATGGCCCACAGCCTCATGGATGCCCAGTCTCGAGTTGCTACATCTGTTCGAAGTCTATCCCATTTAGCACGGTGGTAGTGCCACACAACATGTTGGAGGGTATCCTCAATGTGAAGACAGGACTTTGTCTCCACAAGGACTGTGCGGTGGTCACTTCTACCAATACTGTCGTGGACAGATGCATCTGCAGCAGGCAGATTGGTGAGGATGAGGTCAAGTATGTTTTTCCCACTTGTTGGTTCCCTCACCACCTGCTGCAGTCCCAATCTAGCAGCTGTGTCCTTTAGGACGCGGCCAGTTCGGTCCAGATCCCTTTAATATCCATCTCCTGCTTAGTTTGCATCCAACATCACTCCTGTATGCTTCATTTGCCTTTGCGAAAATATCAGTCACCCATCCAACTAGTATGTTTGCAATGTTTGTATGTTGGGAGGGTGATCCCAACTTATCTCACATTCTGAAACTGCTCCAGTCAGTAGAAGAATTGCAATTTGGAGGCAAAGAGGTGAAGGAAGGGAAATAATTCAAGGTCCATGGAGTAGGAGGAAGAAAGCAAATTTGTGGTTAACCCCCCCATATGTATGTTGCCACTATCTGCGTGCTCAGAACATACAATATCCATTTCTGTAAGGTCTAAAGTACATCAGTCCCCTCAACGTCAGTGAGTTCAGATTAGCAGTTAGCTGATGCCACACCCCCTCCACCAACCCATCTCAAAGTCTTTGCGTGACTTTCTGCCAGACATCAAGTTCTTGTCCTGACTCCCGTAAAACACTTTAAACTTCAACTGAGAGTCAGACCCAACCCTTTTAATCTAAAAGTAATACATATTTCCCCTTTCTCACTGATGGGCGGGGTCGCTTAACTGCGTTCTAAGAGGTTTCACTATTATGTCAAGATTTATCTGAGTGGATATCAGTCTTAACCTATGTGATTCTAGCGTTGTGCAACCTGTCAGTGTTTTATTCTGCTGTTTCTGTTATTTCTCCCCAAATTCTATCGACCAGTTTTCTTTAATCAGCAGGAAGTCCTCTCTGTGCAGTCAGTACCGATACGGTGTAACACACCACAAAGTATATTTTACCAGCTGCTTATGGAAAATGAAGTACAGATGAGTGCCGGTCACATAGCTAAATGTCAGCAAAAGCAAGTTTACTTTATGTAAGATTTCCCAATGGCCCAGTGGTTTGAAGAATCAGCTGGCTTTGTAAAGGGGCATTCAGGCCAGCGAGATCACTGGTCTCTCCTCTTGGCTAAATGAGCCCAGCTCCAGCTGTGCATCATAGTTCGTCATCACAGAGAATCGCTGCAGTGCAGAAGGAGGCCACTCAGCATATCACAACCCCCTGAAAGAGCTCCCTACAGAGGCCCAACCCCCCACCCCACTCCGTAACCCCCACGCATTGATCATAGCCAATCCGCCTAACCCGCACTTCATTGGACACTAAGGGGCAATTTAGCATGGCCAATCCGCCTATCCTCCACATCTTTGGACTGTGGGAGGAAACCGGAGCACCCGGAATTGAACCCCACTCTCTGGCGCTGTGACGCAGCAGTGCTAACCACTGTGCCACAATCAAAAATTAGTGGTGCAACCAATCACCTTTCTGTCTAATGTTCTTACAAATTGCAGCAGCATTCCTCAAGGGATGTAAAGAAAGAGCCTGAATTTATAATAATTACAATAATAATCTTTATTATTGTCACAAGTAGGCTTACATTAACACTGCAATGACATTGCTGTGAAATCCCCTAGTCACCACATTCCGGCACCTGTTCGGGTACACAGAGGGAGAATTCAGAATGTCCAATTCACCTATCAGCACATCTTTTGGGACTTGTGGGAGGAAACCGGAGCACCCGGAGGGAACCCATGCAGACACGAGGAGAACGTGCAGACTCCGCACAGACAGTGACCCAAGCCAGGAATCACACCCGGGTCCTTGCCGCTGTGAAGCAACAGTACTAACCACTATGCTACCGTGCTGCCCATATACAAAGAACAAAGAACAAAGAACAAAGAAATGTACAGCACAGGAACAGGCCCTTCGGCCCTCCAAGCCCGTGCCGACTATGCTGCCCGACTAAACTACAATCTTCTACATTTCCTGGGTCCGTATCCCTCTATTCCCATCCTATTCATGTATTTGTCTAGATGCCCCTTAAATGTCACTATCGTCCCTGCTTCCACCACCACCTCCGGTAGCCAGTTCCAGGCACCCACTACCCTCTGTGTAAAAAAAACTTGCCTCGTACATCTACTCTAAACCTTGCCCCTCTCACCTTAAACCTATGCCCCCTAGTAATTGACCCCTCTACCCTGGGGAAAAGCCTCTGACTATCCACTCTGTCTATGCCCCTCATAATTTTGTATACCTCTATCAGGTCTCCCCTCAACCTCCTTCGTTCCAGTGAGAACAAACCGAGTTTATTCAACCGCTCCTCATAGCTAATGCCCTCCATACCAGGCAACATTCTGGTAAATCTCTTCTGCACCCTCTCTAAAGCCTCCACATCCTTCTGGTAGTGTGGCGACCAGAATTGAACACTATACTCCAAGTGTGGCCTAACTAAGGTTCTATACAGCTGCAACATGACTTGCCAATTCTTATACTCAATTGCCAATTCTTATACTCAAGAATATATACTGCCAATGACACAGGGGCGAACCCCTCTGCTCATCTTGCATACCACCATGAGATCTTTTATGTCCATCTGGGAAGGCAGGCTGGGCTTCGGTTAGATTTGGTCCGTCAGTGTTCCTGATCGCTAACCAGTGACCACCCCCTCTCTCTATCTGTGTGAAGTGAAGGTGGGGGCAGGGTCACTTTTGGGGATGGTGACTCAAAAATCAATTAACCCGTTTAAACTCACTCTTCATCAGAATGGCCAAGTAATCCCCAAGATTGGTATCCCAATGAGAGACACCCCATTCAGGAAAGCGGAAGAGAATAAAGGCATTTGCTTCACTACAGTATTAGTACTGTAAACACCCTCAGGCAGAACATTAAAAACAAAAACCTTCGCAATTATTGAAGAAATAAACAAAGAGCCACACCTGCTTAAAGATTAACACATCCCAATGACATTTAATGAAGTGCGGAGAAAATGTCCTTGCAATATCTTTTTTAGAAATTTAAAGTACCCAAATCTTTTCTTTTCCCCAATTAAGGAGCAATTTAGCGTGGCCAATTCACCTACCCTGCACATCTTGGGGTTGTGGGGGGTGAGACCCACGCAGACACGGGGAGAATGTACAAACTCCACGCGGACAGTGACCCGGGACCAGGATCGAACCTGGGACCTCGGTGCCGTGAGGCAGCAGTGCTAACCACTGCGCCACCGTGCAGCCCCCGTCCTTGCAAAACGTTATTGAGCAATAAGACAACATCTAGGCTCTTCAATCCCCAGCAACAAAATATCTTTGACAGTTAAGAGGTGAGCAGTTTTATCCGTTCAGTTGCAACAGATGTTCACAAAGAAACTTCGCTGCAAGTGTCAGAAACTGAGCATTCGCTAACTCTACCCTGACGAAAACGATGCCTGTCACAGACTCAACCGTCACTCAATCCGACACACGGTGATCCAACAAGGCCTCGTCAAACTCGATAGATTCACAAATACATTTTCTGGAGCTGGACCAAAAAGAGTGACAGGTTGTTTTTAACTTCAGTTGAAAAAGAGAATGGGTGGGGTAGCTGTACTTCGAAATCTGTTGACGGAGGGGTGCCTGGTCTGGGCTGGGGTGTGGTAGGAAGGGGTGGACAGGGTGGTGTCTGGGTACTGAACGTACACAACATTTGTTCATGTTTTCTATTCTGGTATGGTGCTTTCATAGTCAGATCACAGGCAGCCACATCAAAATACAGGGGCTGTTGGAGTGAGATGAAACTGCTGGTCAGGACAAAACATTTATAGTCTAATGTTTGTCTCGTCTAGTTCCTTCGTGTGGAACACTTTTTTGGAGCAAAGCTATGTTTTCAATTGAGAGGTCCAGCAGTCTACTCTCAGGTTTTTTTCACCAATGTTGCTGTGATTCAAGCACGATGAGGAGCCCATTTAACCTCTGTCGGGCAACGTAGACTTGAGAGGGCAGGTGAAAGAGCAGCAAGTCAGCAGAATGGGAGGACTGGGATCCCATGTCCAACTCTCCGGCAGAGCTTTAAAGATATTCAATCATTAAAAAATATACGCAGCTAACATTTGCTCTGAAATGTGCCTTCAAGAACACCTCTGGACTTTCTGATCTTTGTTCAGAATCACAACACGACGTGAAAAGGATTATAGCTGTCGAACCACAGCGAGGAAAGAGCAAGTGACTGAATGGAAACAGAACAGATATAATTTAGATAAAAAGTCAGAACTATACCTCTCTGCCAACAAGTCAATATTACCATTGTCTCTATGAGTAATTTGTTGAGTATGTACCAGAACTGAAATCTGAAACTAGTTCAGAATAAAAGTGGCAAATGTTGGGTTGACTTGAAATAGCTAGATTGTCTCCCATGTGGATAATTTGAAGATCAGGGGCTGGATTCTCTGCACCCCAACGCCAAAATCGCGTTCGGCGATGGGAAGGAGAATCCGTTTTGGCGCACGAAATCGGGAGCGGCGCCGATTCTTCAAATCTCCGCCCCCCCCCGAAAATCGGCGTACTCGTGGAGTGCGCCACGCCGAGTGTCCACCCCCGATGCTCCGTTGCCGACTGGCCGAATTCCTGACGGCGTGGGACTCATGTGGTCCCAACGTCTATGATCCTCGCTTGCAAACTGACAATGTTGCAATGATCACTATGCTCAACTTACAGTTATATAGATCCTCTAACATAGAAGGCAGCCAAATCGCTGGCTTTGAAAGCAGACCAAGTCAGGCCAGCAGCACGGTTCAATTCCCGTAACAGCCTCCCCGAACAGGCGTCGGAATGTGGCGACTAGGGGCTTTTCACAGTAACTCCATTTGAAGCCTACTTGTGACCATAAGCGATTTTCATTTCACTTCAAGAACTTTCCAAAAGGGCGACATGGTAGCAAAGTGGTTAGCTCGTGGTTTCACAGCTCCAGGGTCCCAGGTTCGATTCCCGGCTAGGGTCACTGTCTGTGCGGAGTCTGCACGTTCTCCCCGTGTGTGCGTGGGTTTCCTCCGGGTGCTCCGGTTTCCTCCCACAGTCCAAAGATGAGCTGGTTATGTGGATTGGCCATGCTAAATTTCACTTAGTGTCCAAAATGGCTTAGGTGGGGTTACTGGGATAGTGTGGGATGGGGGTGTGGGGTTAGGTAGGGTGCTGTTTCCAAGGGCCGGTGCAGATGCGAGGGGCAGAATGGCCTCCTTCTGCACTGTAAATTCTATCATTCTATGAAAGCAACTTCACAGAGGTACAGTTTTTTTTTTAATGGGTGTGCGACCTGATAAGTAGATAATAAAAAAGATACCGAAAAGCTTAATAAAAGTGATGAGTTTTAGATGAGAGTTTTAACGGACGTGTTGGCGAAGCAAAGGAGTTTAGGGAAGAAATTCCAGAACTTAGATTCTAGCCGGTGATCTGCATAACTGCAAAGGGTACAGCGGAAGATGAAGGAGGGCACAATTGACCAAAGTCAGGACTGAGAGATCAGGGGTAGTGGTTGTACGGTTGGATTATGTTACGGAATTAAAGAAGGGTGAGGCCAGAAATGAATTCAAGTATAAAGATGAGAGTGTGAATTGGAGGTGTTAGGAAAGAAAGAGACTGGCTAAGAGGCCAATGGGACTTGATGCAGGATAGGATGCATGCAGCAATGCTTTTGGTGAGCTGAAGCGTACGAAAGATGGGGGATGCATGGGATAACAGCCAGCAAAACAATTAATTTGTCATCTGACCCATGCAGATGAGGATTTCATAGAATTTACAGTGCAGAAGGAGGCCATTCAGCCCATCGAATCTGCACCGGCTCTTGGAAAGAGCACCCTCCCCAAGCCCACACCTCCACCCTATCCCCATAACCCAGTAACCCCATCCAACACTAAGGGCAATTTTGGACACTCAGGGCAATTTAGCATGGCCAATCCACCTAACCTGCACATCTTGGGACTGTGGGAGGAAACCGGAGCACTCAGAGGAAACCTACACAGACTCCCCACAGACAGTGACCTAAAGCGGGAATCGAACCTGGGTCCCTGGCGCTGTGAAGCAACAGTGCTAACCACTGTGCTACAAAGGAGAGTGATGGGTTATGGCAGGTAGGCAAAGCAAAGCTAGCGCCATTAGCTGATGGTACAAGGACTAGGGAACATTGATTTAAGGTTTGGCGCAAGGGGGAAATGTGAGAAAGAACCTTTTTCCGCAGCAAGTGGGAATGACCTGGAACTTGCTGTCCATGGGGGCGGTGGAAGAGGAGATGATTAATAATTTCAAAAAGGAAAGTTGATGGGTTTTTGAGGGAGATAAAGTTGAAAAACTACAGGGATTGAATGGGGACATGGGACTCCAGGGAGATACATTTCCAAGACTACAGGACTAGAGCAGGGCGTGGGATTGTTCCACAAAGAGCCAGAATGGATTTGATGGACCAAATAGCTTCCTTCTGTGTTACAATTACTCTGTGAGATTTTGACCTCAAGGAATTTAAAGAAAAAAAAAAGAGGGGTTGGTTATGGTGTAGCCGATTTCAATGAAATGCAAGATACTTAGTGTTGCTGAACCAGCATATAACAAGATTCATAACAAGGACAATTTGTTGGTTGCTTTTAGTTTTTCACATCTGGGATCTGACTAAAGCTCCTCACCAAATGAAAGGAACGCTACTCTTTCTCAGCTAGTCTAATCAGTAACTAAAGCCAATTTTCACAGTATGACACTCTTAACGCAATTTACCCCAAACTCTGCTGTAAGGATAACTTGCCATGTTCTCTTAAGACAGCAGCACCAATTTGTATTGAGGTAGCTGGTTAAAAAGAAGTGTCGCAAGGCATTTCACAGCAACGCTGTCAGACAAAACTTGACACTGATCCACAAGTAGATATTGGGACAGGTGACTAAAAGCTTGGTCAAAAGCAATAACTCCAAGGAGGAGAGAGAGCAAGAGACTTGAAGAAGTTTAGGGAGTGAATTTCAAAGTTTAGGGCCAAGATGAGTGAAAGCCCGTTGCCAGTGGTAGAGCTCTGAAAATCAAGGGTGCATGGAAGCCCAGAATTGAAGTAGCACAGAGACCTTGAATGGGTTGTAGGGTGGAAGGAGATTACAGAGACAGGGAGAGGTAAGGTCATAGAGGGACTTGACCACAAGAATGAGAACATCAAAACTGAGGAGACGAAATGCAGAGTTTTAGTTAAACTTTGGATGTACACTTTTTGTTTAACAGAATTCAGACAACTCGAGACACACTGACCTTCTGCCGCCGCCTAAGCTGCTGAATATAAACAGTGGGGCCTACAGCGAATCTCTGGCATGGGAAACTCACGCAAATGTGGGTTTTTTGAATCTTCAGTCAAGAGATGGCTGCCTTTGGTAATAGTCTCCCTACCTTCAGGCAGCGGAGAGCATTGGACCTGCGAGGGACACACTTTTGGGACAGAGGATAAAAGAGAGCGCAGGGCTCGAGGCCTTCACCTACCTTCAGGCAGTAGGGTGCATCGGACCTGCGGCCACTGTTCAGGCAGCACGCTGAGTTTGAAAAATATCCAAGATGTCACAGGAAAGCGGCAAGCTGATGGGTTGGTGAGTAACTGATATTAGGTATGCGTTTAAGTAGCTGAAGCTAAAAAAAAGTATTATTCATTGGGAAAAGTATCACTTCTCGATTTGTTCTAGTCTAAGGTGTAAATGTTTACTTTTAAGGCATGTCAGGGGAGGACAGCCGAGTAGAATGGGTGGCCTGTCACATGTGGGGAGTATTGGATCGTCCCAGTGTCAAAGATTTAAAAATATATATATATTTATTAAAGTTTTTTAATGCAATTTTTCTCCCTTACAAACAATAACCACCCCCCCCGCCCCGTAACAAAATAACGAGAAATCGCGCAGAGCAAGATATATACATGGCAAAATGATATATTTGCATGTCTTTGTACACTGACTCTCTCCCATACGTGCCAGTTTCCCCAACCCTTCATGTTCATCACTTGCTCATCCACCCTCCCAGGCAGATGCCCCCGCCCCCGCCCCCCCCCCCCCCCCCCGCCCCCAGGTTGCTGCTGCTGACCGATCTTCCTCTAACGCTCCGCGAGATAGTCCAGGAACGGTTGCCACCGCCTGTAGAACCCCTGCGCAGACCCTCTCAAGGCGATCTTAATCCTCTCCAACATTATGAACCCAGCCATATCGTTTATCCAGGCCTCCACGCTGAGGGGCTTCGCCTCCTTCCACATTAGCAAGATCCTTCGTCGGGCTACTAGGGACGCAAAGGCCAGAATTCCGGCCTCTTTCGCCTCCTGCACTCCCGGCTCGTCCACTACTCCAAATATTGCTAGCCCCCAGCTTGGCTTGACCCGGACTTTCACCACCTGAGATATTGCTCCCGCCACTCCTCTCCAGAACCCCTCCAGTGCCGGGCATGACCAAAACATATGGACATGGTTTGCCGGGCTCCCTGAGCACCTTCCACATCTGTCCTCTACCCCAAAGAACCTGCTCAACCTCGCCCCCGTCAAGTGCGCTCTGTGGACCACCTTAAATTGTATCAGGCTGAGCCTGGCACACGAGGAGGAGGAATTAACCCTACCTAGGGCATCAGCCCACAGACGTTCCTCGATCTCTTCCCCCAGCTCCTCCTCCCATTTACCCTTCAATTCTTCTACCAGCGCTTCCCCCTCTTCTTTCATCTCCTGGTGTATTTCCGACACCTTGCCCTCCCCGACCCATACACCCGAGATCACTCTGTCTTGAATTTCTTGTGCCGGGAGAAACGGGAATTCCCTCACCTGTCGCCTCACAAAAGCCCTCACCTGCATATATCTAAAGGCATTTCCCGGGGGTAACTCAAACTTCTCCTCCAGTGCCCCTAGGCTCGCAAACGTTCCGTCAATGAACAGGTCCCCCATTCTTCCAATCCCCGCCCGATGCCAGCTCTGGAACCCCCCGTCCATCTTCCCCGGGACAAACCGGTGGTTACTCCTGATCGGGGACCACACCGATGCTCCCATTGCACCCCGGTGCCATCTCCACTGGCCCCAGATCCTTACCATTGCCGCCACCATTGGGCTCGTGGTATACTTTGTCGGTGAGAGCGGCAGCGGTGCCATCACCAACGCCCCCAGGCTCGTTCCTTTACAGGACGCCATCTCCATCCTCTTCCATGCCGCCCCCTCTCCTTCCATAACCAACCTGCGGATCATCGACACATTTGCTACCCAGTAGTAGCTCCCCAGGTTTGGCAGCGCCAACCCTCCTCGGTCCCTACTGCGTTCCAGGAACCCTCTCCTTACCCTCGGGGTCTTATTCGCCCACACAAACCCCATAATACTCCTACCTACTCTCTTAAAAAAGGCTTTAGTGATCACGATGGGAAGGCACTGAAACACAAACAAAAACCTCGGAAGGACCACCATTTTGACCGACTGCACTCTACCCGCCAGCGAGAGTGGTAACATGTCCCAACTTTTAAAATCCTCCTCCATTTGCTCCACCAACCTCGTCAAATTCAGTTTATGTAGGGCCCCCAACTCCTGGCTATCTGGATCCCCAGATACCGAAAGCTCCCCTCCGCCCTCCTCAGCGGTAGGTCCCCTATCCCTCTTTCTTGGTCCCCCGCCTGTAATACATTGAGCTTGTAGCCCGAAAACTCCCCAAACTCCCTGTGAGTCTGCATGACCTCCACCATCCCCTCCATTGGATCCGCCACGTACAGCAACAGGTCATCCGCATATAGCGACACCGATGCTCTTCTCCCCCTCGGACCACCCCCCTCCATTTATTAGACTCCCTCAATGACATGGCCAATGGTTCGATCGCCAATGCGAACAACAGGGGGGACAGGGGGCACCCCTGCCTCGTCCCTCGGTACAGTCGAAAGTACTCCGACCTCCGCCGGTTCGTCACTACACTCGCCATCGGGGCTCTGTAAAGGAGCTTAACCCAATTGATAAACCCTACCCCAAACCCAAACCTATGCAGCACCTCCCAGAGGTACTCCCACTCTAATCGGTCAAAGGCCTTCTCCGCGTCCATAGCTGCCACTATCTCCGCCTCTCCCTCCACCGATGGCATCATTATCACGTTTAAGAGCCGCCGCACATTGGTATTTAGCTGCCTACCCTTTACAAATCCCGTCTGGTCCTCGTGGATCACCCCCAGAACACAGTCCTTGATCCTCGTGGCCAGCACTTTTGCATCCACATTAAGGAGCGAGATCGGCCTGTGCAGTGGGTCCTTGTCCCGCTTTAGGATCAAAGAAATTGTCGCTTCCGACATTGTCGGAGGTAGGGTCCCCTCCTCTCTTGCCTCATTAAAGGTCCTCACCAGTAGCGGGGCCAACAGGTCTGCGTACTTCCTGTAGAACTCCACCGGGAATCCGTCCGGTCCCAGGGCCTTCCACGCCTGCATGCTCCCCAAACCCTTGCTCAGCTCCTCCAACCCAATTGGTGCCCCCAAACCAGCCACCTCTTGCTCCTCCACCCTCGGGAATCTCAGTTGGTCGAGGAATCGTCTCATACCCTCTTCCCCCGCTGGGGGCTGGGATCTGTACAGCTCTTCATAGAAGGCCTTAAATACCTCGTTTATTTTCATCTCACTCCGAACCGTGGCTCCCCTTCCATCTTTGACTCCCCCTATTTCCCTCGCTGCCATCCTTTTACGGAGCTGGTGTGCCAGCATCCGACTAGCCTTTTCCCCGTACTTGTAGGTCGCCCCCTCCGCTTTCCTCCACTGTGTCCCCGCCTTCCCTGTGGTCAACAGGTCAAACTCCGTCTGGAGCCGTTGTCTTTCCCCAAGTAATCTTTCCTCCAGGGCCTCTGCGTATCTCCTGTCCACTCTCAAAATCTCCCCCACTAACCTTTCCCTTTCCATGCCCTCTGTCTTCTCCCTATGAGCCCTAATGGAGATTAGCTCTCCCCTGACGACCACCTTCAACGCCTCCCATACCACCCCTACCCGCACCTCCCCGTTGTCGTTGGCCTCCAAGTACCTTTTGATACACCCCCTCACCTTCCCACACACCACCTCGTCTGCCAGCAGTCCCACATCCAGCCGCCACAGCGGGCGTTGGTCCCTCTCCTCTCCCAGCTCCAGTTCCACCCAGTGCGGGGCATGGTCCGAAACAGCTATGGCCGAATACTCCATCCCCTCCACCCTCGGGATGAGCGCCCTGCCCAGAACAAAAAAAATCTATCCGGGAGTAGGCTTTGTGCACGTGGGAAAAGAAAGAAAATTCCCTGGCCTGCGGCCTTGCAAACCGCCATGGGTCCACTCCCCCCCATCTGATACATAAACCCCCTAAGTACCTTGGCCGCCGCCGGCCTCTTTCCAGTCCTTGATTTGGAGCGGTCCAGTGCTGAATCCAACACTGTATTGAAGTCCCCTCCCATTATCAGGCCTCCTTTCTCCAGGTCCGGAATGCGCCCCAACATGTGCTTCATGAATCCTGCATCATCCCAGTTCGGGGCATATACGTTTACCAACACCACCCACGTCCCTTGCAGCCTACCGCTCACCATAACATATCGCCCTCCATTGTCCACCTCAATAGTCTTGGCCTCAAATGACACCCACTTTCCCACTAATATTGCCACCCCTCTATTCTTCGCGTCCAGTCCCGAGTGGAATACCTGTCCTACCCATCCCTTTCTTAACCTGACCTGGTCCGCCACCTTCAGGTGAGTCTCTTGGAGCATGACCACGTCCGCCTTCAGTCCCTTTAAGTGCGCGAACACTCGAGCCCTCTTCACCGGCCCATTCAGCCCCCTCACGTTCCACGTTATCAGCTGGATTGGAGGGGCTCTCACCTCACCTCACCTCACCTCACCTCACCTCACCTCACCTCACCTCACCTCACCTCCCCTCCCCTCCCCCCCCCCCGCCGAATAGCCATCTCCTTTTCTGGGCCAGTCCCGTGTCCACACCTCTCTCACCCTCCAGTCCCTCAAAAGGGGGGCCCCCGTCTCGACCACCTCCTCTGTGTCCCATTCCTTTTCGGTCAGTGCAGCAACAACCCTCCCCCCCCCACCCCCTTCCCCCCCCTCCCCTCCCCCCCGCTAGACCCCGTCTAGCTTTTTTGCTCCCCCCATGTCACTCCCGTAAGTCAGCTGACACCTGCTGACCCCGGCTTCTCCCGCCGTCCCACTGACCTCCCCGTGTGGGAGTCTCCCAATCAATATGCGTTCCTTCGTTCCCCTTCCCGCCTTTATTCCCACGCACGGGAGAAACCCCACGCTTTCCACAGCCCACTCCGCCCCCTCTGGCGCAGCTCCTGTCGCGGCCTAGTCTCTCTCCCCCAGCCCATGTAACATTTCCTGCGCGTGATTGACCCCCTATATACAACAACCATCACACATCAAACCTCAAACATCCCCACCACCCTCACAAACCCTCAGTTAGAGTCCAACTTTTCGGTTTGTATAAATGTCCACGCCTCTTCAGGCGTTTCAAAGTAATATTGTTGGCCCTTGTATGTGACCCACAGTCGCGCTGGCTGCAGCATTCCGAATTTCACTCCTTTCCGGTGCAACACCGCTTTGGCCCGGTTGAAACCCGCTCTCCGCTTTGCAACCTCCGTGCTCCAGTCCGGGTATATTCAGATCTCTGCATTGTCCCACTTACTGCTCCGCTCCTTCTTGGCCCATTTCAGGACCCTCTCTCTGTCCGTGAACCGGTGAAATCTCACCACCATCGCCCTTGGCGGCTCATTTGCCTGGGGCTTCCTCGCCAGCACCCGGTGTGCCCCGTCCAACTCCAGCGACCTCGAAGGGGCCTCCGCGCCCATCATCGCCCCAAGCATCATGCTCACGTATGCCCCGGCGTCAGCCCCCTCCACTCCTTCAGGGAGACCCAGGATCCGCAGATTCTTTCTCCTCGACCTGTTCTCCAGGTCTTTGAGTCTTCCCGCCCACCTCTTGTGTAGCGCCTCGTGCTGCTCCACTCTCACCGCCAGGCCCAAGAGCTCGTCCTCGTTCTGGCTGACTCTTTTCTCTACCTCCTGGATCTTAACCTCGTGGGCCTTCTGGGTGATCCCGAGTCCTTCAATTGCCGAAAGCATAGGCGCCAGCATCTCCTTGCGCATCTCCTCGCGCTGCTCCTCGAAGCAGCGCTTGATGAACTCCTGCAGCTCCCCTTTGTCCTTGGCCGCCGCCATTTTGTTTTTTTTACCCTGCTTCTCCCGTTGCTCCAGTGCCGCTTTTCTGGCCGTTGCACTTCGGGTCTGTTTCATAGGCGTTGGAGGGGGACCTTCTCTTCCCTTCCCCACGGGTTTTTGTCAAAAAAAGTTCTGTTGGGGCTCCTCTAGCGAGCCCGAAAGTCCGTGATAGCGGGAGCTGCCGACTCGTGCGGCTTAGCTCCGCATCGCCGCACCCGAAGGTCCCCAGTGTCAAAGATGACCACCTATGTGGGATGTTTGGGACGGTACGGTGGCACAGTGGTTAACACTGCTGCCACACAGCTCCAGGGACCCGGGTTCAATTTCAGCCTCGGGGGACCGTCTGTGCGGAATTTGCACTTTCTCCCCGTGTCAGCGTGGTTTCCTCCGGGGGATCCGTTTTTTTTCATAGAATTTACAGTGCAGAAGGAGGCCATTTGGCCCATCGAGTCTGCACCGGCTCTTGGAAAGAGCACCCTACCCAAGGTCAACACCGCCACCCTATCCTCATAACCCAGTAACCCCACCCAACACTAAGGGCAATTTTGGACACTAAGGGCAATTTATCATGGCCAATCCACCTAACCTGCACATCTTTGGACTGTGGGAGGAAACCGGAGCACCCGGAGGAAACCCACGCACACACGGGGAGGATGTGCAGACTCCGCACAGACAGTGACCCAATCCGGAATCGAACCTGGGACCCTGGAACTGTGAAGCAATTGTGCTATCCACAATGCTACCGTGCTGCTCTCTCACAGTTTCCTCCCACAGTCCAAAGATCAGATGGAAGGACATTTGTGGGGCTTTCCCAAGAGATTGGAGGCATCCAGGTGCATGCCCTCTGGGAAAGGTAGTACCCTGGCACTGCTGGTGCCACCTGGGCACCCTGGCAGTGCCACCTGAGTGCCATCCTGGTACTGCCCAGGTGGCACTGCCAACTGTCAGGGGCACTGGACATGTCCCAGGCTGGCACCGCTAAAGCCAAGCTGGTATCCTTTGCACGGCGTTGATCGATCTGGAGGGGAGGGGTGCCCTGTGTGGGTGTAGAGAAGTGTGAGGGGGCCCAGGGACCCCCTTTAGTGAGTTGGGGGTTGGGGAGGATGGGAGTCACACCGGGGGCTCGAGATATCAGAATACCATTTAAAAATGGCGTTGCGATCTTTCACAGCACTGAGGAATTCCGGCTAGCGGAGCTCCTCAGTACAAAAAACAGGGCTAAGAGTGGCCGTGTTGGGGAGTTCCCCACTAAGGCCCCAATGTACCTAGATGGGCGTCAGATAGCGGGGTGTTTCCCGGCACACCGAGCGCCTGAATACAACCAGTTAATCTCGCTTGCTGTACGACTCTATGACTCTATGCTGAGTCCACACATTGGGCAGAAGGTGGGTGAGGGCTAGGAGGCAGGGGGAAGGTGGGGGGCACAAAACAGGGCAAGGGGGGAGAGGGTGTAGAGCCCATCACCTCCCACATTCCCCCAATTAAGTCCAGGGCTGGAAAGATGGAGGACAGCCTTCAAATCTGGAGGTCAATTGAAGTTGTTAAGGGGCCAATTAAGAGCCATTACAGGTAGAATATCAGTGTCCACGCCATTTGGGCAAGCCGGCAAGTATATCAAGGGTAGGCGTGCCAAAAGCCTGGGGGTGGGGAGAAAGGAGTACCCCCGTGCTTGGGCACCCTGTACCCAAAGGAGGGACCTGCTGTTGACAGGGGCCACCCCTGTGGGAAGACACTCCATGCCCTTTAAAATGTCCCCCCACACCCCCACCGGAGCACGGAGAGCCTGCCCTGAGATGGATTCAAGCCCTCAAGGCTGCCCCTCCTCCTGGGGCCTGCAGCAGCACAGGGAAGCCCAAAGCCGACCGGGCAGGTGCCTGTTTGGCATTTAATCATGTCACGGTGCACAGGGACAGCCACGGTGTGGTTGGCATTGGCATTCCAGCCGGTGGATGGGCCTACCACCTTGACCATTATATCCAACCCACTGAACCACCATTACATAAATGGAATGAGGAGGAGGGCAGCATACCTGCAAAGACTGGGACAAACCTCTAAATGTAAAAGGAGACGAGTGATGCAGAGCGTCCTCCCCACATACAAGAAAAGGCCCAGTAAGCATAAAAGTGTTTTGAGAGACCACAAGGATCCAGCAGGTGGGAAATGGAATGCACAATAATAGAGTAATTGGTCCTTTCAGAAGCTGTGGTTAAAATTCATTATCAGGGTGGTGCAGGAACACCTGCGCTGTGCTTGCGTTTATTGTAGTCAGTGCATTCACTGTGTGACACATGGAAGGTATAGGTCCATTGGCGAGGACTCTGTGCCCTCACCTTCGACATACAGGCACAAACCACAAGTATGAAAAGATGTTTCTTTACCCCCTCAGAACAGTTCAGTCGAACTGACCCCATCAGGAGCAAGCTGGGGACAGATCAATAACCATGTCTGATTTCTCAGAGTAAAAAGTAACCATGATGACAGGGGGCTCAAATAACTTATCCTAATTAAAACAATATGTAGCACCATAAATATATTTTGCTACTATCCCACTGACTGCTCAAAACTATGTTGGCAGGTATTTTGTTAGTATTTAATTTTTTTAAAAGTTTGTTTTCCAATTAAGGGTCAATTTAGCATGGCCAATCCACATACTGGGTGGTTGGGGTGAGATGGGGGTGAGACCCACGCAGACACGGGGAGAATGCGCAAACTCCACACGGACAATGACCCAGGGCCGGGATCAAACCCGGGTACCCGGTGCCGTGAGGCAGCAGTGCTAACCACTGTGCCACCGTGCCACCAATTAGTCTTTAATTATATGGGAACTTTGATATCGATTAAACAGCAAATGGTATCAGTAGATATTTTGAAGGCAGATAGATAGCAGTACACCATGGTTGCAACAGGAAAGGACTTGACATATTGAGCAAATAAACAATATAGTTGGATGTCGAGAAACAACGAATGTGAAGATCCGAGGATGCCAAAATGAATTTGGTGACCTGCACTAGGATAACATGTGGTGATCTACAACTGGCCTCATTACCACTGTCCCAAAAAGGAACAGCACCCTAGGAAGAGTCATAAGACATAGGAGCATAATTAGGCCACTCGGCCCATCGAGTCTGCTCCGCCATTCAATCATGGCTGATATTTTTCTCATCCCCATTCTCCTGCCTTCTCCCCGTAACCCCCGATCCCCTTATTAATCAAGAACCTATCTATCTCTGTCTGAAAGACACTCAGTGATTTGGCCTCCATGGTCCTCTGTCCACATGGATGGCAGTGATTGAGGAAGCAGCTCACCTTCTCAAGCGCGATTGGGGATGGGCAACAAATGCTGGCCTTGCTCGCGATGCTCGCATTCCATTTAATAATATTTATTGAAAAGTCTGTTAATCCCTTCCTGATTTTAACAACCACACATTTCTGGAAGCATCCTCGTAAATCTCTTACCTTTGCTTTGATTTAATTTTTATAACGTGATGACCAGAACAGTAGGCATTATTCGAAGTGTGGTCCAACCAAGTCCCAATGCGACACAACTTCCCAACTTTTCAATTCTATCACTCTCGAAATAAAGTCTGCTCTCGGCTTCCTTTTTAATGGTCTGGCGAACCTGTGGTGCAACCTTTCAGGATTGATATACTTGTCCTCCAAGATCTCTTTATTCTCCATCCCACCAAGACATGCACCTTCCAAGTAATAAGTGGCATCACTTTATTTCCAACATAATGTACTAACGCATATCTACCCAATTGCCAATTATTTTCCCTTTCTGCAAGTTTATCATGGAAATAATTTCAAATAGCAAAATTTATCGGCCATGAAAATGTAACTGAAAGGGATAAAAGAATGGAGTTCCTAGAATGTATATAGCACTCCTTTCCAACCCAGCATGTAAGACGTTTGAAAATGGAGAATTCACAACTGGATAGAACAGGTTGTCCTTCACTGGGGATAGAGTGATGTGGATATGCCGGCATTGGACTGGGGTGAGCACAGTAAGAAGTCTTACAACACCAGGTTAAAGTCCAACAGGTTTGTTTCAAGCACTAGCTTTCGGAGCGCTGCTCCTTCCTCAGGTGAATCAGGGGATAGAGTGAAAGGAGTGAAAGATAGATAAAAGGAGTAAAATTAGGGGAAGGTCTAGGAATTAACGTACAGTGTTGTGTGTTGTACAGTGTGATTACTGAATGTTTTGTTGTGTAGTTACTGGATAGTGTTCAGTGTAATTGCGATGGGGATCCTGTGGTCCAGCACCGACCTCTGAGCTGAAAGGTCTGTGTTCAAGTCCCACTCCAGGACTTGTTGGATACAGAAGGAGCGTTCATGATGCAGTTCGATGGATTAAGAATCGGCCTGCTAATCCTTCCACCACCTCCCCACATTTCCCCAAAGGGGAATAAAGTGGGTGAAGGTGCAAAACAAACACGTATGACTGCTGGTGATGGGTGGCACGGTAGTACAGTGGTCAGCGCTGTTGCTTCATAGCGCCTAGGTCCCAGGTTTGAATCCCAGCTTGGGTCACTTGTCTGTGCGGAGTCTGCACGCTCTCCCCATGTCGGTTTCCTCCGGACGCCCATACGTCCCAAAAGACGTACTGCTAGGTAATTTGGGCATTCTGAATTCTCCCTCCGTGTACCCGAACAGGCGCCAAAATGTGGCGACTAGGGGATTTCACAGTAACTTCATTGCAGTGTTAACATAAGCCTACTTGTGACAATAAAGATTTGTTTTTTAAAAATTAACAAAATATCACAAAATCTGGGGCGTCATTCTCCGCCGGCGGGAGTCTCCGTTTTGCCGGCGCCCGGGGGTTTCCCGACGGCGTGGGGCTGCCCCACAATGGGAAACCCCATTGACCGCCCGGTGTTACGGAGACTCCCGCCGGCCGGTCGGGGCAGAAATGTGGCGGGGCGGGATGGAGAATTTCGCCCCAGATTTGTGAGTGCTGCAAAGCTAATTACCATTTGCTGCGCAGTGTGAATACCAGCTACTGTATCTACAGAAAATTAGTGTTCAAAAACATCCTCATAAAATACTGGCCTATAAATAACATGGCAAAATTATTGTCCTTCACACAAACACAGTGCTCACACCTCCTGATACCACAAGTTAGGGCTCATTCATTGGAAAAATACTTAAAGTTACCAATGTTTTTTGTATTTTTTGAATGAAAAGTCCCTTTTGAAAAATCAGTCATTTCTTAAATTAACAAAATACAAAAATATTCTCAACTGGTAAATAAAAACACCCACCTCTAAACTTTCCACTGTGACAAACACAGCTGGTACAGAAAGTACCTCAATACCTAAAGTACAGGATTAAAAGCATAGAGTTTCAGAGCAAGAACCCCCCCTTCACAGCTGTAAGTCTTTCACTGAAAAACACAAATAGGTTCATTTGAGGAGAATCAGTTTGAAAAACAGTTCGGCTGAAACCTTCAATAACCTTCAACAACAACAAGGTGCCTTAAACTAGTGACTTTCATGAACAGAGTATGTTATGGAAAGAGGTGGGGGTGAGAAAAGAAACCAGACAGATAAAGAGCCAGGGACCAAATGATGGAAGCTGAGCTAAAGGAGGAGGAGGTGGACAATAGCTTGGTTAGAAGAGATTAGATCTTGGCAAAAAAAAGATGTTGAGGGAAGTAAAGCTGTGGGAAATTCTGTCAGGAAGTTGCCAAGTCAACTGAAGGCTGTGCCATTAATGGCTAGACACTGAGAGGGAAGGTGCCACAAAATCTGAGATGCCGAGGATGTTGCAGAGAAAGAGTGAAACGCATTTGTGGAAGGATTTGAAGATGAGGATTAAGATTTTAAATTCAGTGTATTGGAGACAGGAAGTGAGTAAGATTTGGGCAGTGCGAACATACGAATTGGGAGCAGAAGGAGGCCATTCAGTCCCTCAAGCCTGCTCTGCCATTCATAAGGTCACGGCTAATCTGAGTATAGCCTCAACTCCGCATTCTGCATACCTCCGATAGCTGTTCACACTGTATTCAAAAGGTAAGATCAAGACACACATGGTTGATGTTTTTTTGGTTAAAATAAGAGTGGCACACGTCCATTTTGCCAATTTTAAATTGCAAGCAGGACAGTCAGACCGTGCAGATTAGGCGCTGTTGACATAACTGGAGCCGTTTTTGCCATTTTAACCAGAGGTGCGAGTGAGGCAACAACAGAGACTTTCCCAATATTCTAACCTTCTCCAGAACTACAATCTAGGTCCAGCAAAGTAAGAATTTATATGTGGATTTGTGCATTTTCTTTTGTTTCCCTGTGTATCAGGAAATGCAGCAATGCTCCTCCAGGACCCACAAGGAAATCAAGTGTCTCCCGTGGTCCCAGATGACTACAATCCTCCGATCGGATTCAACTCCCAGAGCCATTACCCTGAGCTGGGGATTTTTCCCCTGGGTCCCTGGCAACAACCTCTCGCTGCTCTATTTCACACTTAATGGTCTTAATTGGCTGCCGGGGTGGAGGGTCACAGGCCTTCACACCCCACATGTTATCAGGGCACAGATGGAAAGCTTGCAGGATCCCCCACACCACCGCCCTGCCCAAATAATGCCCCCACCACCACCACCAAATCTGCCTCAGGGGAGGCTAGTAAATTCTGCCCAATGACTTGGCTTCCTCCAATGTTCAACCGGAAGGAATCCGTTGAGGAGCAGGAGGATGCCAGTTTTGAACAAGTCCGTCAATGCCGCAGCAGAGGACCCAATCGTAATAACAGAAGCCATAAGGCCAGGTGCAATCAATGAGTGGCCAAGAATTGAGTGGAATGGAATCAAGGGAAGAGGAAATAGGCCATCAACTGAGAGATTGGGGGGGAGGGGTTAATGGGAGAGAGACTTCAGTGTTGTGAGATCGAGGCATAGTTCCCTGTTTGAGGGAAGAAAGGAATATGAGGATATTTAGCTTTTTAAAAATATATATATTTATTAAAGTTTTTTATCACAATTTTTCTCCCTTACAAACAATAACCCCCCCCCCCCGTAACAAAAAAACATGAGAAATCGCGCAGAGCAAGATATATACATGGCAAAATGATATATTTACACAGCTTTGTACACTGGCCAGGATATTTAGCTTTTGAAGTTCCAACATGGCTGCCAATGCAGAGCCAAAAAAAGGCTGCGATTCTGTACAGCTGATTCACCCTGCCAGATGAAAACGCCATTGGGGCGAACACGAACACCTTCACTGGCGACACAATAAAGCAGAAATTTACTTGTCCGTTCCACTGTGAGCTTTCAAAAAAACAAGAATTAATTTCATTGCTTCAACTGCAATGTTTATCTCCACCACTAAAAGACAATCTGACTGAACAGTTAAGGACTGAAACCCATATCCCAAAGTCATCACTTGTTTGCCTGTTGCAATCTGGCTTTTGTTAAATTTACATTTAAGGAGTCAACGTAGACTTAATGGACCAAAAGGCCTCCTTTAGTGCTTTTCAATTTTATGATTCTATAATGAAATTCGCCTATAACCCAACCACATCCTGACTTAAAGCCATGTGACTGACGAACTTGATAATAAGTTAGTCACTCGTTGCCCCTGGGCGAGGATTGGGTGGTTGGGAGGGTGCAGCTGTCGTTTCCTCAACTGCGTACGCTCAAAATGTTTTAGAATATACCCTAGTCAGTGGTTGAAATGTTAAAAGCATTCAATAGGGTGTGTGCAGAGAAACCAGGAGAAACTGGGCGACATGACCTTAAAATTAGACTTGCTCATTTTGGAAAGAACTCAGGAATTCAAAGGCAAAAAGCTGCGGATACTAGAAAATAATTGGAGTCGTTAGGAGTGAGGTCAATAGATTCTTGTTGGGTAAGAGTACCAAAGGATATGAGGAAAAGTCTGATAAATGATGCTGAAGTGCAGGTCAGCTGTGTGTCGAAGCAAGAGTGAGGGGCCTTCTCCATCTTTTCCACGAATTAGCTTGAATTGGAAATAAATACAGTAAGAAGTCTTACAACACCAGGTTAAAGTCCAACCGGTTTGTTTCAAACACAAGCTTTCGGAGCACTGCTCCTTCCTCAGGTGAATGAAGAGGTATGTTCCAGAAACATATATATAGACAAATTCAAAGATGCAAGACAATGCTTTGAATGCGAGCATTTGCTGGTAATTAAATGTTTATAGATCCAGAGATAGGGGTAACCCCAGGTTAAAGAGGTGTGAATTGTCTCAAGCCAGGACAGTTGATAGGATTTCACAAGCCCAGGCCAGATGGTGGGGGATGAATGTAATGCGACATGAATCCCAGGTCCCGGTTGAGGCCGCACTCATGTGTGCGGAACTTGGCTATAAAGTTTCTGCTCGGCGATTCTGCGTTGTCGCGCATCCTGAAGGCCGCCTTGGAGAACGCTTACCCGGAGATCAGAGGCTGAATGCCCTTGACTGCTGAAGTGTTCCCCGACTGGAAGGGAACATTCCTGCCTGGTGATTGTCGCGCGATGTCCGTTCATTCGTTGTTGCAGCGTCTGCATGGTCTCGCCAACGTACCACGCTTCGGGACATCCTTTCCTGGATCTATAAACACTTAATTACCAGCAAATACTCGCATTCAAAGCATTGTCTTGCATCTTTGAATTTGTCTATATATATGTTTCTGGAATAGGAATTATACCTCTTCATTCAGCTGAGGAAGGAGCAGTGCTCCGAAAGCTAGTGTTTGAAACAAACCTGTTGGACTTTAACCTGGTGTTGTAAGACTTCTTACTGTGCTCACCCCAGTCCAACACCGGCATCTCCACATCATGTAAATAAATACGCATGGATTAGTCTGTGCTGGGGATATTGACTTTTGTCTAGTCTACCAAGTTTCTAGAAAGACAACTTTAATTGGGTGGATTGGCTGGGGCTCCATAAATATTGAACACACAATACTTGTTTTTCCAAAAAGCATTTGAGATGATGTGCAGGTACAGCACATAATTAGGAAATCTGACAGAAGATTGTTATTTATTGCAAGGGGAATTGAATACAAAAGTAGGGAGGTTATGCTCCTGTTGTACAAGGCATTGATGAGACTGTCTGGAGCACCGTGTACAGTATTGGTTTCCTTATTTAAAGAAGAGTGTCAATGTATTGGAAGGTGTTCAGACAAGATTTATGAAACCAATATCTGGAATGGATGGGTTATCTAATGAGGAAAGGTTGGTCAGGCTCAGCTTGTATCCACTGGAGTTTAGACAAGTAAGAGGTGACTTGATTGAAACATCAAAGATCCTGAGACAAGGAGAGGATGTTTCCTCCAGTGGGAGAATTAGAACTAGGGGCCACTGTTCTAAAATAAGCATTCACCCATTTGAGGCAGAGATGAGGAGAATTTTGTTTCTTCCAGAGGGTGGTGAGCCTTTGGAACTCTCGTCCTCACAAGACGGTGGGAGTAGAGTCTTTGAATATTTTCAAGGCAGATGTAGATAGATTCTTGATAAACAAGGGGGTGAAAGATTATCGGAGTTAGGCAGCAATGTGGAGCCAAGGTTACAATCAGATCAGCCATGATCTTATTGAATGGTGGAGCAGGTTTGAGGGGCCGAGTGGGCTACTCCTGCCCCCAGTTCGTATGTTCCATGTATTTCATGCATCCGTTTTTACTGTAACCAAACTCATTGCTTTATACTGTTTATTTACCAGTGTTAATACTCTTATTTAACAGCAGTATTTTTATAGATTTTGTTTTAGTTTTCCCACTTGATCATTTACAAAAATAATGAAATGAGAAAGGACCAATCCGGAGATCTATTCAGGACTCTAAATCCCCTACTATATGTCCAGAGAAAAATTAACCCTCCCCTTACCCCATTCTGCATTCCCTGTTTATTTCCCTTTGTACCTTTTTGCAAAATGTAAATGAACCTAATTTTTTGGGATAAAAGCTGTAAATATTCAGCTATGGAGAGAGAAATAGAGTCAATGGGCGAGATTCTCTGGCCTCCCCGCGGTGTGGTTCCCAGTGACGGGAGGCAGCCGACCCTTGGCTGTTGGCGGAATCTTCTGGTCCCGCCGCCATCAATGGGATTTCCCATCGAATCCACCCCACTCCGCCAGGAAACCTGCAGCGGTGTGTGCGCCGTCGGAGGGACCAGACCAGTCCGCTGGTGTGAACAACCAGAGGGTCTCGCTCAATGTTTCAGGTCTGTGATCTTTCAATAGAACTGGGTGGAGGCAGAAATCTAAATGGTCCTGAGCGCACGAAAGAGGGAGGATGGCAAGATCTGCGATAGGACGCCGTTCAGGAAAGATTAAACGATAAAGGGTGCCATTGTGCGAGGCCGCAGGGAGTGGCAATGAGAGGGGTAATGAAGCAAAAGCTGTGTCTAGACGAGGTGTGAACGGCTGGGCCCTGAATTGCCTTTGTCCCAAATTCTTGATTATTCAGATCCCAGCACCAAAATTAAGTGATCATTTTTTGATTGTGGAATTGATTAGTGGGTGTTGCTGAGTTATTTGATTGATTGTACGCAAATTGAAACCTGATCCTGTTCTCAAGCAACATCCACACTTGTGTACTTTCCACATCCGAGTCACTGGATTAGAATCAAGATCACAGGCAGGATTCTCCGTTCCTGCGACTAAGTGCCGGCTCGAACATAGAATCCACGGGAGGTTTACGCGAAAAGAATTGGCGCGAACCCGTCACTGATTCTGGCGCCATACAAGGCTGGGCGACTGACCCCACCCGCCGTACACCACCGCACAGGTGGCATGTTTGTCTTGTTTTCTTAATTTCTGGGCAGGCAAGGGACACCAAACTCAGGAGAAGGGGTTGACCGTTTAGGGATGAGGAGAAATTTCTTCACTCAGTAGGTTGAGAGTTTTTGGAGTCCTTTACCCCAGAGGGTTGTGGATGGCCATCATCGAACATATTTAAGGCTGAGGCAGACAGGTTTCTGACTTCTCGGGGCATCAAGGCAGGGCGAGCTGGGAAGTGGAGTTAAGGTAGAAGGTCGGCCAAGTTCAAGTTGACTGGCAAAGCGGGCTTGATGGGCTATCCCGACTCCTACATCTTATGATTTCAAATTGTCTTTCAGGCGATGGGTGTGTTTGGAATTGCTTTCAATTATGCAGTTCCCCATTTCCGCCCCCTCCCCCGCAGTGAATTGATGGTAAAACAATAGTGAAACTAGTAAGTCAGGAACAATTGAGATAACCATTGAAAACTGCAGAAGTAATGCATGCAA
The DNA here is from genome assembly GCF_047496885.1 of Scyliorhinus torazame. Taxonomy (NCBI): domain Eukaryota; kingdom Metazoa; phylum Chordata; class Chondrichthyes; order Carcharhiniformes; family Scyliorhinidae; genus Scyliorhinus; species Scyliorhinus torazame. The sequence continues at coordinate 8,129,592 of NC_092723.1, forward strand.
ATAAAAAACTGGGGTCAAGGTTGAGTGATCGGAATAAAGATTTATGCCTATTGTTTGCGATGCCAATACATATGATGCCAACTCTCAAACGGACTGAGGATAAACCCTGTCTCCCAGTGGGTGAGTGGAGGTTCATTCGATTTAATTTGATTCGGTTAGCCATTAGTGTTTGTTCTCCTACTAACCACATTCACTTTTTCTTTAAATTTAGAGTACCCAATTATTTTCCAATTACGGGGCAATTTAGCGTGGCCAATCCACCTACCCTGCACATCTTTGGGTTGTGGGAGTGATCCCTGTTGTGTTGGGTGTTCCGCTATACAGACGAACCAACTCGGTTGTAGATGGTACAACTCTGTTTTATTACTCTTGATAACAACATCTGTAAACTTATGACTGTGGTTCGTAATTTACCCGTTAACCTGTGGACTCAGCCCTAACACTATCTTAGAGAGGCACTCAGCACATGGTGTATGTCTGAGTGGCACGCCGTGAGCTTTGTGCCCTGAGCTATCTCCTGCTGGACTGAGCGGGAACTGTGGTGTTCCCCGTTTTATAGTTTGTGTGCTCTTACTGGTGATTGGCTGTGATGTTGTGTGTGTGTTGATTGGTCCGTTGATCTGTCCATCAGTGTGTATGTGTTTTTGCACCATGATGTTTATCTGAATATCATGACAATACCCACACAGACATGGGGAGAATGTGCAAACTCCACATGGACAGCGACCCGGGTTTGGGATCGAACCGGAGTTCTCATCGCTGTGAGGCAGTAGTGCTAACCACTGTGTCACCGTGTTTCCCAACCACATTCCCTTTTGATTGAGTGTAAAGTCCACACCCAACCCTAGTTGAGGCATTTTTATCACCAATGTTATAAATCCACTGTTTCACTTTCGGTTGGATTTTTATTATGGCCGCGATCTAACTAATAGGGAATAAAGTCCCATTGCGAGCACGTTTAGTCGCGTGTTTCCTGGCGCTCGCAGCGCCGAGCAACACATGGCTATAAAATGCCACCTGCGTTCGATAAAGGGCTTCAGCGGGGAAAGCGCAGCCGAGTCCTCACATGGTCCCGTTTTCTGCACTGAGGACCTCTGCCATTTTTACTAGTCATCCTGATTTCCGATTTGCTAAAAAGTCATCCCACCCACAATGGGCGGGATTTACATCGCAACGTCTTGCGACATCTCATTAGGTCTCGCGAGGTGTTGCAAGCCAGTTAAATCCCGGGAGCGGGGTCTCCTAGCGTGGCCATTCGATTGCACCCTCTATCTTTAAATGTTTGAATTTCCCTTACTATAGTTTATGGTGTTGGTAAGATCCTGCCTTCAAACAACACTTTGGATAAATATTTTAGCTTGAGTCCTTACTTTTTATAATAATCTTTATTGTCACAAGTACATTAACACTGCAATGAAGTTACTGTGAAAAGCCCCTAGTCGCCACATTCCGGCACCTGTTCGGGTACACAGAGGGAGAATTCAGAATGTCCAATTCACCTAACAAGCACGTCTTTCGGGACTTATGGGAGGAAACCGGAGCACCTGGAGGAAACCCACGCAGACACGGGGAGAACATGCAGACTCCGCACAGACAGTGACCCAAGCCGGGAATCGAACCCAGGACTCTGGCGCTGTGAAGCAACCGTGCTAACCACTATGCTACCATGCTGCCCGTCTGTGTATGTGGGACAGTTACAAAGAATCGAACTACCTGATGTGTTAGGCAGGTTGGTTCGATGTGGACTGCACTCGATGCAGGGAAGTTAGAAACAGACGTCTAACACAGGAGAAGATCCAAAGTTTTATTCAACTAGATGAACTGCTGTACATATTCAGCTGTGGGTCGACACTATACTGATCTGACTAGTGACCTTGTAGTAGCCTGACCAGACTAACTAGCTACCGCATGGTGTTTGTACTTGCTAGCTCGTGGACTCTGACTGTCTCAGTAGCTGGGTCCCGAGAGAGCGGGAAACCTAGTGCCCTCTGGCTTTATAGTGGTAGTGTCCTGTCTGGTGATTGGCTGTGCTGTGTTGTATGCCTACTGGTCATAATATGTGTCAATCACTGCCTGTCTGCATCTCATTATATACATGAGTGGATATTATGACACTACCCTCTGCTACTTTACCCAAGCAGCCATTGTTCAGGTGTAAACATGGACCATAACTGTTAGTAGGTGGTTCTACCATTGAATTAAGCCTAATCCTACCCTCCTCCAATATTAACACGCACACGCAGTTACCAACTTTCCCAATGTACAACCCCCTTTTTCAAATAAAGCGTTATCAACCACCCAATGAATTATTCAGCTTTCAGAATATTCACATTTTTTCCATCAAATAACTTGTCTCTATCCTTATTTTTTTATTTACTCCATGTATTTTCTTTTACTGCTCACGGGCAGTCCCTGCTCCTGACCTAATTGCCATCGAGGCCCCAACTCCAGAAGTGGTCGCAACTTTCATTAGCAATCCCCAACAACTCCCCTTTGTGTTTCTAACTGCTCTCTTTCTGTCTCCATCCAATTTATTTATTTCTCTGACTGTATCACAGATTCTCTCATATTTCATTTTCTACAATAATATTTACCTTCCTCCCTGATATGCAAACATCTCTGTCCATTTATCTTTGTATTTTTCTCCACATCTATTTCTTCCACTGTCTACTTTTCTCCGTCTGTTGCAAAGTGACCAGGGATTGGCAGCAATCTGATCAAGTCTATCCTTGGAGCTGTTCCTTTGAGAGGGTCATGGGCAGTTAAATGTCTTGCGGTCTCTTTGTTGATCTCACAATTTTGCCAGAGCTAGGATCAACATGTTTTATGTTTACGTTGACCTTGCTGAAGTTGACTACCACTCTGTGAGGAAGTTACTAACCACAGTTTGATGCTTCCCACTTATAGCACAGCGAAGATTAGGAACTCAAAATGTGGGAACAGAAGCCGTGTGCTCACATCAACCCTACTCTGTGGCACAGTGCGTCGATACACAATTTGCAATTATTCCACCTGCCATTGAGGCAGTTCCCATCCATGTGTCTGACAGTGGCTTACCTTCATTAAGCCTCACACCCTTCTTCAGCACAACCAAGATCAGGACTTAGCTCAAGGGAATCCCACACAGTGCCCTGGATCTTCAACGTGCCTTGCTACCGCGACACTGTGTGTGGCATAATGATGTGACCATTGGATGGAATAAATAACCCGTAGCCCTGACTTTAGTGTTGCAATGTTGAGAGTTAAAAGAAAGAAAAAGTACTTTTTCCAACAGGAAGATAATGAATACAAAGAGTAATTGTTGAAAGGTTTGGCTGACTGTGAAATCCCAATCTAAATTACCCCAAGTTATAAAACATTTATAGGTGAAAGGTAAAGAAAGAGTGCCAGGATCCATATACAGGTACAATAAAGGACAAAGAACAAAGAAATGTACAGCACAGGAACAGGCCCTTCGGCCATCCAAGCCCGTGCCGACCATGCTGTCCGTCTAAACTAAAGTCTTCTACACTTCCTGGGTCCGTATCCCTCTATTCCCATCCTATTCATGTATTTGTCAAGATGCCCCTTAAATGTCACTATCGTCCCTGCTTCCACTACCTCCTCCGGTAGCGAGTTCCAGGCACCCACTACCCTCTGTGTAAAAAACTTGCCTCGTACATCTCCCCTAAACCTTGCCCCTCGCACCTTAAACCTATGCCTCCTAGTAATTGACCCCTCTACCCTGGGAAAATGCCTCTCACTATCCACTCTGTCTATGCCCCTTATAATTTTGTAGACCTCTATCAGGTCGCCCCTCAACCTCCGTCATTCCAGTGAGAACAAACCAAGTTTATTCAACCTCTCCTCGTAGCTAATGCCCTCCATAGCAGGCAACATCCTGGTAAATCTCTTCTGCACCCTCTCTAAAACCTCCACATCCTTCTGGTAGTGTGGCGACCAGAATTGATCACTATACTCCAAGTGTGGCCTAACTAAGGTTCTATACAGCTGCAACATGACTTGCCAATTCTTATACTCAATGCCCCGGCCAATGAAGGCAAGCATGCCGTATGCCTTCTTGACTACCTTCTCCACCTGTGTTGCCCCTTTCAGTGACCTGTGGACCTGTACACCTAGATCTTTCTGACTGTCGATACGCTTGAGAGTTCTCCCATTCACTGTATATTCCCTACCTGCATTAGACCTTCCAAAATGCATTACCTCACATTTGTCCGGATTAAACTCCATCTGCCATCTCTCCGCCCAAGTCTCCAAACAATCTAAATCCTGCTGTATCCTCTGACAGTCCTCATTGCTATCCGCAAATCCACCAACCTTTGTGTCGTCTGCAAACTTACTAATCAGACCAGTTACATTTCCCCCCAAATCATTTATATGTACTATGACCAGCAAAGGTCCCAGCATTGATCCCTGCGGAACACCACTAGTCACAGCCCTCCAAGGGGGACATTGTAAATGGGTGCTTTCCATTTCAGGTCTTTAGGCTGGGTTCCTGTGGAGAGTGCTGATAAGTGAAATTTACTAATTAGCTCACACTATCCATGATAAAGATGCATGGCATTAAGGGGAAAGTAGTAGCATGGATAGAGGATTGGTTAATTAATAGAAAGCAAAGAGTGGGGATTAATGGGTGTTTCTCTGGTTGGCAATCAGTAGCTAGTGGTGTCCCTCAGGGATCAGTTTTGGGCCCACAACTGTTCACAATTTACATAGATGATTTGGAGTTGGGGACCAAGGACAATGTGTCCAAGTTTGCAGACGACACTAAGATAAGTGGTAAAGCAAAAAGTGCAGAGGAATCTGGAAGTCTGCAGAGGGATTTGGATAGGCTAAGTGAATGGGCTAGGGTCTGGCAGATGGAATACAATGTTGACAAATGTGAGGTTATCCATTTTGGTAGGAATGACAGCAAAAGGGATTATTATTTAAATGATAAAATATTAAAACATGCTGCTGTGCAGAGAGACCTGGGTGTGCTAGTGCATGAGTCGCAAAAAGTTGGTTTACAGGTGCAACAGGTGATTAAGGAGGCAAATGGAATTTTGTCCTTCATTGCTAGAGGGATGGAGTTTAAGACTAGGGGGGTTATGCTGCAATTGTATAAGGTGTTAGTGAGGCCACACCTGGAGTATTGTGTTCAGTTTTGGTCGCCTTACTTGAGAAAGGACATACTGGCACTGGAGGGTGTGCAGAGGAGATTCACTAGGTTAATCCCAGAGCTGAAGGGGTTGGATTACGAGGAGAGGTTGAGTAGACTGGGACTGTACTCGTTGGAATTTAGAAGGATGAGGGGGGATCTTATAGAAACATATAAGGTTATGAAGGGAATAGATAGGATAGGTGCAGGCAGGTTGTTTCCACTGGCGGGTGAAAGCAGAACTAGGGGCATAGCCTCAAAATAAGGGGAAGTAGATTTAGGACTGAGTTTAGGAGGAACTTCTTCACCCAAAGGGTTGTGAATCTATGGAATTCCTTGCCCAGTGAAGCAGTAGAGGCTCCTTCATTAAATGTTTTTAAGATAAAGATAAATAGTTTTTTGAAGAATAAAGGGATTATGGGTTATGGTGTTAGGGCCGGAAACTGGAGCTGAGTCCACTAAAGATCAGCCATGATCTCATTGAATGGTGGAGCAGGCTCGAGGGGCCAGATGGCCTACTCCTGCTCCTAGTTCTTATGATCTTATGTCCTTATGCCCACATAAGACATGAGCTGTCTTCACCAATGAGACATATTTGGTTACTTTTAAAATTAGATTTCAGCCAAAACCGAATTGATCTGGCCTAATCGTACATCTGGTTTTCATTTCAACCAAGAGCACAAGCTGAAAGTCTCCCGTGGCTCCATCACTGTCCTCAGAGAGTAGTAAGGGCGTGGAATGCCCTGCCTGCAACAGTAGTGGACTCGCCAACGCTGAGGACATTCAAATGGTCATTGGATTGACATATGGACAATAAGGGAATAGTGTAGATGGGCTTTAGAGTGGTTTCACAGGTCGGCCCAACATCTAGGGCCGAAGGGCCTGTACTGCGCTGTAATGTTCTATGTTCTATGTTCAGTTTTCTTGCTAGTATTTGAGGGCAGACCAGGGCCACAGGTCCCTTCATTTTCTTTGTAAACGTGCTTGTCCTTGACTCAGAATTGACAAGAGCTGGGATTTACCGAGTGGGAAGCGAGAGAAATTTGACTGCCCATGATCTTCCCCAAAGGAATAGACAAAAGAACACAAAAGTAGATTGAAAAGTTTTAGAATTACAAGTTTTGAACATCGTGAGTGTCCACTGAGTGTAAGGCAAAGAAAGGTGTCTGAGGCTGCACCCCGTATAGTACTCCCTAGAGTTGTCCTCCCCAATTTCCTGTTGTTCTAAAGGGAGACGGGCCAATAAGGGGTGTTATAAAGATGGAAATGTTTTGTTTTTATGTAAGCATTGTTGCGGTGATGAAGAAGCACAGTGTGTAATAGCCAGAACAGCACTCTCTAAATCAGAAATAGGAGAATCACCCATTTTTCAATCGTGCAGCAGTGAGTCTGTGCGGTCACAGGAATGTGTATAGTGTGAGTGTATAAGGTGTAACGACACCCCAGGCTAGTGTGCGGTCAATTCCAGCTCCACAGACCCCGGGGTCTCAATGCAAGTGAATCGATCAATAATTCTTATTCAATTTGTGGAATCTTTGGACTGTTCAATAAATTATAGCCACCAGGTTTGTAAATTGAACACAATAACTGCTCATTTATAACAGAAACTAGGTTGAGATATGCAGTAATAGTATTTATAATGGAATAACAGCCGGCTAATCTACTACCACCCCCTCCCCTTTTACAAGACACACATAAGACAGACACACACAGAGGGGGGGAAAGGATGAAAATAATAAGGGGATTAATATGAATTGAAAGATGAGTTTTCTTGCTTCTGATGTTGAAGTCATTGCAGCAGGATTTCCTCCCAGAATACTTAGGGATTGAAGCTACCGTTGTAATGTTAGTGATTTTCTTCTGGCAGTTACATTCAGTCAGTACTACCAGACAATAGGATTTCCTCTGGAGAGGCACTTTAACATTTATTAACCTGGGCCTTCATTCAAATAAACTGCCTCGGGCCTGTTTGGTTATTACCTGTTTCCAATTCCACCAGAATGAACAACAGATGTATTGAGAAAACAAGTACATCCCCACAAGAGATTTAAAAAGGGTTTTAAACATCTGAACCCTGTTTGCAGCCAGTGGCTTGACTTTGGTTCCCTTGCAGTTCCGTCTGGCTGTGCATAGAGAGATTTTTACCTGGGATCTTTGGAAAAAGTTAATTTGATGCGCGAGAAATCAGGACTATGAACCTCCAGGCTTCTGACGTCAAAACAAAACTTGGGGCTGGATTCTCCACCCCGCTTCACCACTTCTCTGCCCCGACCCGCCGGCGGGATTCTCCGTAACGCCGGCCGGTCAATGGGGTTTCCCATTGTGGGGCAGCCCCGCGCCGTCGGGAATCCCCCCGGGCTGCCGGCAAAACGGAGAATCCCGCCGGCGGAGAACCCCGCCCCAGATCTCGTTGAGGAACATCTCAGAGACAGCAGAACCAATCACTGCCTCGTCCTCGAGAAGAACCCGGCTTTTCGGGACAGCTCATCGGCCACCATCCAAACCAGTCTGTCCAGGTCATCACTGATGTGAGACCAAACGGCGCCTCCTGCTGGAGTTTCCCGTTTTAAAATTAAAGATAAGCTGCTGCTCGGTCTTAAAGGCATTATTCATCCATGGACAAAAATAGTAATAGGAAAAAGATTAACGGAAATTAAAAGGAGGAAAATGGAACAGATAGGATTTAAATTGGCGGATCCTTATGTGACTATGGATCAAGCATATATATATAAAATTAAAGAAAATACTTTTCAAAAAACTCTGCACAACTAATTTCAGTGCAATGCTAGTAAGTAGGTATGCAATACAAGCCACACAGTTTATCTCTAAATTCTTCACACAATGATGCAGCTTAACAGAGTTACTATTGGAAGAGTATGCATATGACCATAGAAGGTCACAGTATAGTAACATGGCATTTGGCCATCAACTCTGCAGCACTGTTTTTCTCTACGAGCTACCGAGTCTAATCTCACTAACCACCTCACTCTCATTCACTTACAGTTTTTCACTTTTTCAAGCAAATATCTAATCCCCTTCTAACAATGCATGTACGCTCTAATATCTAACAAATATCTAATCCCCTTCTAACAATGCATGTACGCTCTAATATCTAACAAATATCTAATCCCCTTCTAACAATGCATGTACGCTCTAATATCTAACAAATATCTAATCCCCTTCTAACAATGCATGTACGCTCTACTTCAACAAGAGTTTATGAGAAAGATGTTCACACGCAAACCTCTTGATAAAGAGGTTTTTAAAAAATCTAACCTCCCCTCTAATTCATCTGGCGTTTATCTTCATTTGATATCTTCTCATTCCCGTAGACATAGTCTATAACTCCTCTTTATCTTGAGGACCTCAATCAGTCCATTGCCTAATCTCCTCAGTGCCAGTAAAGAAAGCCCTAATGCCTGTCTCTTCATAACATCTTTGGTGACATCCAAAATAATGAACATCCTACAACCCTGTCAAAATTGCTAATCATAATCACTGTTGGTATGTAGTTGTGTACATTGCAAAGAGTATTCTGTAATTAGGGGGATAGATAGCATCCTTTGTAAGCAGGACCCAGAGCCCCGCATGGTGTGTTTCCTGCCCGGTGCCAGGGTGAGGGACATCTCTGACTGGCTTGAAAGGATATTGGAGTGAGAGGCGTGGACCCAGTTGTTGTTGTCCACGTTGGGACAAATAACATCGGCAAGACTAGGAAAGAGAACCTGTTGGGTGATTATCAGGCACTGGGAACTAAACTAAAGAACAGGTCTAAAGGGTCATAATCTCTGGATTACTACGCGAGCCACGTGCAAATTGGCACAGGGATGAGATAATTAGAGAAGTAATCACGTGGCCAAAGGAGTGGTGCGGGAAAGAACGGTTCCATATCATGGGGCACTGGCATCAGTATTGGGACAGGAGGGATCTGTACCGTTAGGACAGTCTCCACCTGAACCGATCTGGGATCCAGAGATCTAGCGGAAAGGATACATAGGGTGGTCTCAAGGACTTTAAACTAGCAAGTGGGGGAGAAGGGAAGGGTAACACTATGGGAAGTAAAATAGTTAATGGGAAACAAAGTAGCAGGTTAGCACATGGAAAGGTGGGTTCAACTACATCGAAAGTTATGAAAAAACATAAAGGGAAGAAGAACTCAGGAGATGTTATTAATGAAGGTGTTAGGATTCAAAAAGAAGGTATTAAAATGAGCATAAAGGTTATTTACCTGAACGCTCGTAGCATTCGAAACAAGATAAATGAGTTGACTTCACAAATCATCGCGAATGAGTCTGATTTAGTGGCCATTACAAAGACATGGTTGCAGGATGGTCACGACTGGGAGTTAAATATCCAGGGATATCAGACTGTTCGTAAGGAGAGACAGGAAGGAAAGGAAGGTGGTGTAGCTCTGATATTCAAGGGTGACATCAGGGCAGTAGTGAGAGATGATATAGGAACCAGTGGATGTGGTGTATCTGGATTTCCAGAAGGCATTCGCCAAGGTGCCGCACAAAAGGCTGCTGCATAAGATAAAGGTGCATGGCATTATGGGTAATGTATTAGCATTGCTAGAGGATTGGTTAACTGACAGAAAGCAGAGTGGGGATAAATGGGTGTTTTTCTGGTTAGCGATCAGTGGCTAGTGGTGTGCCTCAAGGATCAGTGTTGGGTCCGCAATTGTTTACTGTGTACATAGATGATTTGGAGTTGGGGACCAAGTGTAATGTCTCAAAGTTCGCAGATGACACTAAGATGAGTGGTAGGGCGAAATCTGCAGAAGACATTGAAAGTTTGCTGAGGGATATAGATAGCTTAAGTGAGTGGGTAAGCATCTGGCAGATGGAGTTCAATGTTGATAAATGTGAGGTCATCCATTTTGGTAGGAAAAACAGCAACATGGACTAATGTTTAAATGGTAAAAAAATTGCAGCATGCTGCTGTGCAGAGGGACCTGGGTGTCCTTGTGCAAGAGTCGCAAAAAGTGGGTTTTCAGGTGCAGCAAGTAATTAAAAAGACAAATGGAGTTTTGTCCTTCATTGCTAGAGGGATGGAGTCTAAAAGCAGGGATGTTATGTTGTAACTGTATAAGGTGCTGGTGAGGCTACATCTGGAGTACTGTGTAAAGTTTTGGTCTCTTTACTTGAAAAGGATGTACTGGCACTGGAGGGTGTGCAGAGGAGATTCACTAGGTTGATTCTGGAGTTGAGAGGATTAGCTTATGAGGAGAGACTAAATAGACTGGGACAATACTCATTGGAATTTAGAAGAATTAGGGGGAATCTTATAGAAATATATAAAATTATGAAGGGAATAGATAGGATAGAAGCAGGGAGGTTGTTTCCACTGGCGGGTGAAACAAGAACTCGGGGGCATAGCCTCAAAATAAGGGGAAGCAGATTTAGGACTGCGTTGAGGAGGAACTTCTTCACCCAAAGGGTTGTGAATCTGTGGAATTCCCTGCCCAGTGAAGTAGTTGAGGCTCCTTCATTAAATGTTTTTAAGGCAAAGGTAGATAGATTTTTGAACAGTAAAAGAATTCAGGGTTATGGTGAGCGAGCGGGTAAATGAAGCTGAGTCCACAAAAAGATCAGCCATGGTCTTATTGAATGGCGGAGCAGGTTCGAGGGGCCAGATGGCCTACTCGTGCTCCTAGTTCTTATGTTCCTATCAATTTGCGATCGTATTTTAAAAAAATTAGGTTGCTCATAACTGAAGGACTCTTGTGGAAATGATTATTCAAATTCCAAGTTTGTAGAAAGAAAACCTTGCTGCGTTGTTCCTTCTGCTGGGGCAGCACGGTAGCATGGTGGTTAGCACAATTGCTTCACAGCTCCAGGGTCCCAGGTTTGATTCCCGGCTTGGGTCACTGTCTGTGCGGAGGCTGCACGTTCTCCCCGTGGGTACGTGGGTTTCCTCCGGGTGCTCCGGTTTCCTCCCACAGTCCAAAGATGTGCAGGGTAGGTGGATTGGCCAGGCTAAATTGCCTTTAGTGTCCAAAATTGCCCTTAGTGTTAGGTGGGGTTACTGGGTTATGGGGATAGGGTGGAGGTGTGGGCTTGGGTAGGGTGCTCTTTCCAAGAGCCAGTGCAGACTCGATGGGCCGAATGGCCTCCTTCTGCGCTGTAAATTCTATGATATGATTTGCATGGACTTGAAGGAAGTGGAAACATGGCACTTCTCACTTTTTCCATTTCCTACTGTCCCCAGAACATAAATAGGTGAAGAAAACCGGGTCCAAATGATCAGCAATCACATCGCCGTAATATTCTGTCACTACTTTCTGTTTTAAAAGACTGATTCCAAAATGGGCTTTCCCCCTGAGTCAAGTACATTTTTCAACCAATCATTGATTTTTTTTTAAAAAATCAATTAAATTGTTTAAATGCTCTTTTCTATTGTAACCGTTCTATTTATGTACAACTGTTCGGTAAAACTGAAAGTGATAGAGGTCAATTGGTAGGCAAAGCACAGAGAACTGGATTTTTGAATGGAAATTCTGTCACTGGTTCTGCTATTCAGAGTTTCAATACAGTCGGTGACTGTGTTGTGCGGCCATTTGGAGATCATCTCTCCAGTCAATAACCAGAAATAGGTATAGTCACAATTTTTTGTTTTTTGAGTTCATACATTCGAAGGGTGTGGGCAGTGCTGAAAAGGCCAGCATCTCAGACTAAAGGGACGATCCTTTAAAACCGAGATGAGGAGGGATTTCTTCAGCCAGAGGGTGGTGAATCTGTGGAACGCTTTGCCGCAGAAGGCTGTGGAGGCCAAATCACTGAGTGTCTTTAAGACCGAGATAGATAGGTTTTGGATTAATAAGGGGATCAGGGGTTATGGGGAGAAGGCAGGAGAATGGTGATGAGAAAAATATCAGCCATGATTGAATGGCGGAGCAGACTCGATGGGCCGAGTGGCCTAATTCTGCTCCTATGTCTTATGGCCTTATGGGTCTTGAGAAGTTGGTTCTGACACACTTTCTCGGATTGCTGATCCACGGGTGATGAAGGAGCAGCTATAGATTTCCAAGGCAGGATTATGTATGACTCGAAAAGAAATTTGGGAGTGGCGACGTTCCCCCCCATGGAGCCTGTGTATAATTGTCAGAAAGGCAAACGTTCCTCGATCTGTCAGGAACTTCAGAAGCAAGCATATTTTACATCTGACTAAATGTTGTTGCTATCTCTACCTCTGTCCACTGACTTATTCATTTTTCCAGCCAACTTAATTATTATTCATAGAAGATAACCATTTTTGTGACTCACTGGCATTCCAGAGTTATCTCGTCGCGTTTTGAAACCTTTTTTGACAGTGTGACACAGAGGCGTCAACCGTTTACATTTAGTCAGAGATTCCAGGTTTGTAAAAAAAATTCATCTCAAAACTTTCATTCCCTGTTTGGAGTGTGAAGCAGAGCTACACTTTGAGGCTGCGCGACTTTGAAATTGGAATGCTGCATTGAGCTTTTTTCAACCTCCAGATAGAAGGGAAGCAATGCAGGCACGCAAGTTTCACAGTGCAAAGTGGGTCAGAAAATGATGCGAGGTTGAAATTCTGCACCAGCTCCGCTGGTCACGGTGGGAGACCAGATGTAGACGCTGCAGAATTTCAGCCCTCCGATTTCTAAAGTGTGCTGGATTGCACTGCGTGAAAGGCACTTGGCAAAGGCACAAATCAGGAGTTTGCCAACCGCGTCCTGATTCCTCCCACTCCCTGTGTGGTGGTAATGACACCGGCTCCTTCCCATTCACCATGTTTTGTCAATAGTCAAGTTCATGGGGATAAAAGTGAGAAAGGAGAAAAGGAGAATTACACAGTGACTAGGCTTCAACAGAAGTCCATTGGCTGTGGAACACTCTGGGGTGTGAGGAGGACATGAAAGATGCCAATTTCCTCTTTCGCAGCAACTGTTGAAATGTTGAGGTGTGAATGGAACATGAGAAACAAAAACAGAAAAATGCTGGATAAACTCAGCAGGTCTGGCAGTAACTGTGGAAAGGAACAGAGTCAATAAGGGGAATTCTCAGTTTGAGAGACTAAGGGGTGGATTCTCTGATTGATGACGGTGGAATCGCATTCGGCGATTGGCCGGAGAATCCGTTTTGCCACCAAAATTGGGGGTTTTCAGATGCTCAGCCCCCTCCAAAATGGCATCATTGGGGAGTAAGCCACATGCCGTTGGGACGGTCTCAGGACGTGACCTGAAGGCCCCCCGATGCTCCGCCCCTGTTGGGCCGACTTCCCGACGGCGTGGGGTGCGTGTGCTCTGAGGTTTCGTCAACCTGGCGTGGCGGCTGTGGACAGTGTTCAGCGCCGTCACAAACAGGGGGGGAGGGGGGGGAGCAATTCCGCTGGCCGGGGAGAGCGTGGCGAGGGGGGTTACGGTGGACACTATCCGGCAGGCCGGATCCGCGTGCGGCCGCCGCAGGCCTACACTGTGCGTATGCACGGCCATGGATTCGGCAATTCTCCTTCCGTATCTGCAGGTAAAGCCGGGGGCTTTATGTGGCGTAGCTGCTAGGTCGGAGCATCGGTGCGGGGTCGGCGCCCCTTTGTCGTAATATTAGACACATGCTCCGGGCATAGCCTCAAAATCGGAAAATCCAGCCCTAAGTGCTGAGGCCGGGTGTGAATCTGGAATGTCCCCCGGACCCGATGGGGGTGTCAGTGCCGGAGCCATTCAGGACACGCTAATGGGCAAGCACTCTCCCCGTGTGAAACAAATGCAATTCCAACTAATGCCGCGTCGGATTTGCTGGGGTCGGAATTGGCACTGGAGAGCTTGACAAGCTGGAGCAGCACATAAGCACTCCCATTCCCCCCACACACTCTCAGTCCAGCCAAGAAGATGCCACCGCGAAAAGTAGACCAGGCATCGTGGACTAGAATAGGGGCTGGTTTAGCACAGGGCTAAAGAGCTGGCTTTGAAAGCAGACCAAGACAGGCCAGCAGCACGGTTCAATTCCCGTAACAACCTCCCCGAACAGGTGCCGGAATGTGGCGACTAGGGGCTTTCCACAGTAACTTCATTTGAAGCCTACTTGTGACAATAAGCGATTTTCATTTTCATTTCATTTCATTATCAAGGTATGGAAGCATCCAGAAGCAACAAATCTGGTTGGTATTGAGGTGTTTGCTTACAACAATGGAGTAGACTCATACCAAGGAGTATATATTGTGTATATATTAAATGTGTGCAGCATGGTAGCACAGTGGGTAACATTGTTGCTTCACAGCTCCAGGGTTCCAGGTTCGATTCCCGGCTTGGGTCACTGTCTGTGCGGAGGCTGCATGTTCTCTCAGTGTCTGCGTGGGTTTCCTCCGGGTGCTCCGGTTTCCTCCCACAAGTTCTGAAAGACGTGCTGTTAGGAATTTGGACATTCTAAATTCTCCCTCAGTGTACCCGAACAGGTGCCGGAATGTGGCGACTAGGGGCTTTTCACAGTAACTTCATTGCAATGTAAGCCTACGTGTGACAATAAAGATTATTCAAAAAATTATACATATATATTTATACACACAATCCATTTGTGTGCCTTTCATCGCTATTCACTTGCTGCATTCAATTGTCATTAATTCCTTCTCCCCCTCACTCCCAGCTCATTGCCATGTCTGCTGTCATAATATACATCAGTACATTATGGTGCAGTCACATACACACACTGATGGACATGCAGTAGGACCAACCAGCATACATAACACCGCAGCCAATCACCAGTGAGAGCACAAGCACTATAAAGACAGGGAACGGGAGAGTTCCCGCTCATTCTAGCAGCAGCCAGCTCAGAGCACAGAGCTCACAGCCTGCATCACAGACATTCACCATGTGCTGAGTGCCTCACCATAGCTAGTGATAGGAAAGGGTCCACAGTTAAGCTGGTATTGCTTATACCCACGTTTACAGTATGTTAGCATAGTTGAACAGTTAATAAAATAGCGTGACACCACTTCCAGCATTGTTGGCTTGTTTGTGAACCAGAACACCCAACACAACATCCGCCTGAGCCCATTTGTTAAAGTTCCAGACTGCACCTTTTACTAATGCTGGAGAAGAGATAGCTGAATGTCTGCAGAATGTTGACTATTTCTCTACAGATTATCGTGATCCCTCCTTTTGTTGGTAGCTGGAATTGGGTAGAGGGAGACTGGGGGCAAGGGTTCCTAAGGAAACAAGGTTGGTTTTGCAGGAGTTATCAGCAAAAACTGACACAGGGTTCAGGCTAAATCTGATTGGTTTCGCTTATTTCTACAGTTAAGGAAATTAGAGAGCCAACGTTCCACTGCACCAGTCACCCAGTGTTGTAGCTGGAAGCCACTTGCCCCACTCAGCCCCACACCAAATGTTCACTGATACATCTCCTAGAACCCAGAAGGAAAGGCTTCTAAACATTTTTGAGGGTTGAGAAGAAACAGGCCCCTTGCTATAATAAAGAAAGTGCGGGTCTGCAACATAATTCTGGCACTTTTAAACTCCAGACTGGCACTAAAGGTCATTGCAGGCTGCACAATTCTGATCTGACTACCATCAAGAAAATCTTGTACCCTATAATTAAAGTAAAGAATGTCTAAACTGTGTTTGTATAAGGATGTATTGCTGCTACTTCAGAATAGATGCAGGTTACTGATAGGATGCACATGGATAGTCAGAGGCTTTTCCCCGGGGTAGAGGGGTCAATTACTAGGGGGCATAGGTTTAAGGTGAGAGGGGCAAGGTTTAGAGTAGATGTACGAGGCAAGTTTTTTTTACACAGAGGGTAGTGGGTGCCTGGAACTCGCTACCGGAGGTGGTGGTGGAAGCAGGGACGATAGTGACATTTAAGGGGCATCTAGACAAATACATGAATAGGATGGGAATAGAGGGATACGGACCCAGGAAGTGTAGAAGATTGTAGTTTAGTCGGGCAGCATGGTCGGCACGGGCTTGGAGGGCCGAAGGGCCTGTTCCTGTGCTGTACATTTCTTTGTTCTTTGTATACCCTTGGGCACTTACCCAAAGAGAAATCCTGATATTTTGACAAGTTATAATGTTGATGTTTCTCTCCATTTTGATTGGATATCTCATGATGACAGAAACTGGATTGTGAGGTTTATTTTAACCCAAGATACCACACGACTTCCATTTTCTGTACAGTACATTGATCTATAGATATGATATAAAATGCCTGGAAAACTTTTTAAAATGAAAAAATTGTTTCCAGGATGCAGGTGACACTGGCAAAACTGCCCCATCCCTAATTGTCCTGGAAGGTAGTTGTGGGCCTTCTCCTTGACCTGCTGCACTCTTTATGACAATGGCATTCCCAGGATGGTGTTAAGTAGGGAATTCCAGGATACTGACCCAAGGACATGGAGCGAACGGTGATATACATTCAAGTCTAGAACGGTGTGAGAGCTGGGAGCTGAATGTGGAGGTGCTCTCACAGCTTTGCTGCTTGTGTACAACTCAGTGGTCGAGGTGACCCAGGGAGACAAGCTTAGCGAGAGGCTGGAGCACCTCCCATAGACATAATGCAGCCAGAGTGTACCACGGGGGGAGCGGCTGGACCCGGAGCCCTGCGGCACCGATGGAAAAATTGCTTCACATAACAAGGAGGGCATTGAAACCTGGCATAAATTGACACCAGATGTAAACAAAGTTGCCGCACTGCAGCCCCTTGCCATTTATTTAAAGAGCTTACATTTCCCTTTTGTACCTTGGTGGCCAGTGGGGATTGTTGGTATAAAGTGACCTCCCTTCAGGCTCCTCAAGCAGAGCTGCAGTGCAGCGCCTCACCTTTCACAAAACTATTAGTAAGCCGTGCTTTTGCAAATCTTAACTTCACATTGTGCTTAATAGACAGAACTTCATTCCCATACAGAGAACGTGATAAAAATGTGGCCTTTCACATTGAGCTTAATGTTATTTATTCTGTCTACTTCCAATATACAACCAATCCCAGTGTTATTAATGGTTCAATAGGGTGAATTTATTTTGAAAACAGATATCCTAAAGAGCTCATGATATATGGAGACCGGATACAATTAATGAAAATGTTTTATGAAAAGCCCCAGTAATAAATTCTGCCTCCAGTGGGCAGAATTTAATGTCCATTCCCAAGGCAAGTTGAGGGACAGGGAGGGCAATTAATTGGACGAGAGGGTAAGGGTGGTGACCCCACTGCCTTCCCACATCTGCCCAGTTTAAATCCAGTCCAGTTTAACTCATGGACACCTGTCCCACCGCACATCAACTGAAGCCCTTCAATGGGCAATCGATGGGCTTCGTCCCAACACTGCGTCTATTCACCCAGCACAGGTCAGGCAGTTGCCACATATGGAGCCTGAAAAACAAACCCTATCAGAGTTACAGAGCCCCAGGAGGGGTTGGGAGGCCCCCGTTGTTGCCTGATCGAGGGACACGGTATCGGGAAATTGGGAAAGGGTGCGTCCTCCAACACCACCCCCCGCCCCTGACTCCACAACCCTCATCCCGCCCTCACTCACCTGTGGCCTGTGCGCCTCGCCGATCCTTACACTCTGGTATGTGTATTGACGGCAGCCGGCACTGGTGGCACTGCCGACAATGGCTTTGGTTTGCTCTTCATTTCAGGTTTGGCCAAGGGCCGGGGAAGCTCATAATCAAAGGTGACAAACTATCTTGAGTACCCAATTATTTTTTTCCAATTAAGGGGCAATTTAGCGTGGCCAACCCACCTATCCTGCACATCTTTGGGTTGTGGGGGTGAGACCCACACAGACACGGGGAGAATTGCAAACTCCACACGGACAGTGGTGACAAACTATCTTAAGTAACAGGCAGAAATAGCCTCAATCTCAAAAACAATGTGCTTAAGGGATAGAAACTTATTTTAATGATGCTAGCATGGTGGGAAACATGATTTTCCCATATGTGCTTTACTCCTGACCTTTATCCATGCTTCATCTTAACTCACACCACTTTGTGTGTCTCCCAGGGGATCGGTGGTCTCTGGTTGATTGGCCTCAAGGCTGGGTGGCACCCTGGCACTGCTGGTACCACCTGGGCATTTTGGCACTGCCAGCCTGGCACCCTGGCAGTGCCACCTGGTGCCATCCTGGGACTGCCAATGTGCCCAGGTGGCATGGCCAGGCTGACATGGCCACTACCAGTGCACCCCGGCAGTGCCAGTCTGGCACTGTGCCAGCACCAGGGATCGGGCCCGGGGGTGCCCTGCCCGTGTGAGATGGGGTGCGGGGTGTCCTCGAGAACCCCTGAGAGGTGAGTTGTGGCTAAGGGGGGGTCTCTCCTCCTACACTGAGGAGTTCTGATGAGCGGAGCTCCTCAATGCAGGAAACGTGATCAAGTGCAGCCTCGACGCGGTGTTCCCCGCCCATTCCCAGATTGCAACAGAGTCCCGTTTGATAGTGTGGTCTTCCACGACACACGCAGCACTGGGAAACACCCAGTTAAACGCACTTGACACGGGATTCTGTTGCAATTTTGTTAGTTTGCACCCCTGTCCCAGAATAACTTTATTCATTAGTCTCTGAAATATTGAGGGCGCGTCCTTCATCCCGAACGGCATATAATTTTAAACTGATCAAATCCATTTGCCGTCACGAGTGCTGAGCTGAGATTTCCTCTCGGATAATGACACTTGCCAATATTCCTTTCACATGTTTTTTTTGTTCTAAATCAGACTGTCCAACCCTTTCATTGCAATCCTCCAACCGTGGTATAGGAAACAAATCCCTCTCGGTGATGACCTTCACTTTCCTGTAGTCCACACAGAGTCTTTCTGTTCCATCTGGCTTTAACACCATTATGATAGGTGAGGTTCAATCACTAGAGCTCAATTCAATACATTTTGGAGCATATATTCAACTTCTTTCTGTACTTTTAATAACTTTGCTGGGTTTAACCTATATGGGTGTTGGTTTATTGGAGCTGTTTCCCCGACATCTACATCATGCATCACTATTTCTGTTCTATCTAATATTATCCCGAAAATACATTTAGAACACTGCAGTAACTCTTCCAATTCATCTTGACTCTTTTCTGGAAGATAACTTTACCAGTGTTTAAATTTCCCAGTATTTCCTCATTACCCGGCACAGTAGCACAGTGGTTAGCACTGTTGCTTCACAGCGCCAGGGACCCAGGTTCGATTCCCGGCTTGGGTCACTGTCTGTGCTGAATCTGCACGTTCTCGCGTCTGCGTGGGTTTCCTTCGGGTGCTCTGGTTTTCTCCCACAGTCCAAAGATGTGCGGGTTAGATGGATTGCTCACACTAAATTGCCCTGTAGTGTCAAAGATAGGTGGGGTTGCTGGGTTACGGGGATAGGGTGGAGGTGTGGGCTTAGGTAGGGTGCTCTTTCAGGGGCCAATGATGACTCGATGGGCCGAATGGCCTCCTTGTGCACTGTAGATTCTTTGATTAGCGGAAAGTCACTCTCAGGATTTAACCTTCTACTCCCTGCTCCATTACTACCAAGACCTCATGCTTGTCCTCATCTCCTCTATCCCAATACCTATTCAGCATGTTAATGTGACATACGCTGTGTGATTTATGTATGTCTGGTGCGTGTACCTGATTAATTGCTTTGCTCAGTTTTCTTTCAATCCGATATGATCCACTAAATCTAGATTTTAATGGTTTGCACGACACAAGTAATAACACTCGCACTTTCTCCCCCTTACAAAACTATGAGTCTGTGTTCTCCTATCAGCCATGATTTTCATTCCTTACTGTGCTATCTTTATATGCTTCCTTGCCACCTCACAAGCCCCATTCAGTCTTTCTCCGAAATACAACACATAGTCCGAAAGCGTAGTCTCTGATTTATTATTCAATCACTTTTCTTGGATTAATTCCTGTGGTCCTCTAACTTCACGCCCATGAACTAATTCAAAAGGACTAAATCTAGCAGAGCCATTTGGGGAGGCGGCGGCATTGTGTTATTGTCACTGGACTAGTAATCCAGAGACCCAGGGTGATGATCTGGGGACCTGGGTTCGAATCCCACCAGGGCAGGTGGGATGGAATTCCATCTCAATAAAATATCTAGAATTAAAAGTCTAAAGGTGACCTTGAAACCATTGTCAATTGTTGTAAAAACCCATCTGGTTCACTAATGTCCTTTAGGGAAGGAAATCTGCCCTCCTTACCTGGTCTGGCCTACATGTGACTCCAGACCCTCAACAATATGGTTGATTCTTAAATGCCCCCTCAAAGGAAATTAGAGATGGGCAATAAATGCTGGCACAGCAATAATCTTTTTTTTTTTTTTTAAATGGCAAATCATGGGGCTAATATCGATTATATGCTTTTATCATTGTTCTCAAAGTTTGATGCCAGCTCTCTAATGTTTCCCGTAACTCTGGATGATATGCCAATGATTTATATTGTTTTATTTCCAAGCTATTCATGACTTTGTTAAATAATCCCAACATGAAATTTGACCCTTGATCTGATTGTGTCTTTTCCAGTAAGTCATATCTTGATTAATTATTCTACCACTGTCTTGGTTGCAATGTCTCTTAATGACATGGCTGTAGGAAACCGAGTGGATATATCCCTAATATTTAAAAAGTATTGATTTCTATTCACGTTTTCAAAGTGGTCTAACACAATCGACTAGAACTCTTTGTTACGACACCCTGGGCTGGTACGTGGCCAATTCCAGCACCACAATCCCCAGAGTAACAACACAAGTGAATTAATCAACAATTGTTATAAAAATATCTGAAATCTTTGTAAAACCAGGTTTGTAAGTTTAAACTTTTATTTATTACCAGAACAAATATGAAATATTCAGTAAAGACAGTGGCTTAATGTCGAGCTAATACCTGACTCCTCTTTAATTACCCCCGCCCTCTGCTCACACACACAATAGACAGACAAACACAGAGGGGGGAAGGTGAAAAATGATAAGGACTAAGGTCAAAAGATAAGTCTTTGCTTCAGGTGATGAGTTCCTCAGTGCAATTTCTTCACAGTATGAGTGTGGTTTAGAGTCTCTGGCCTACAGCCCATGATGGTCTTCCTTGCAGTTCAGCCGTATATCTTACTCATGGCTTTTGCAGGAACAGGTTCTGGCTTCACATGAGCCTGTTCTGCAGAGAGAGAGAGAGTTACCAGACTCTGGATTCTGCTTGCACAGCCTTTTCCGGAGAGCATTATCAGATTCTCACAGTGGCCTTTCGGTGAGAATTAACTGGATATTCCTGGAGTGAGTTGGTTAGATTCCTCCTTCCAGGCAGCAAAAGCACAAGCCTTGTGACACTGAGAAGCGCAGCAATGTGACGTGATCCAATCACCACCAGCCTCTGGGCAGAGCACTGCCCCTTTTGTCCAATTCGTTGGCCACGAGCCAAATCAATCAAATCGAGTCACCACTGATCTCTCCTGTTGCTGCAATGCTTGGATTTATAGGCACAGGACACCCACAAGCTGCTTTGCATTAAAGTTACAGGTCCATTAATCATCCATGGATCAAAATGGTAACAGCAAAAATAAAAGGAAGGCAAAATAAACAGGGAATAAACAGGAAGGATGCTTGCATCTTGTAAAAGCTTATTTGAAAGCGGGAATAGGGATCAAAGGTGCTTGCTTTATTGTAGCTTATGATTTCTATAGTACTTACCATCTGTGACATGTTCAACAAGGTTTAACTACATTATCATGTAGTATCAGCCAGTAAAACTCTTTCTGTATCTTTGTTTGCATTTTCTTTATTCCTAGATGTCCTCCTAATGGAATTTCAAAGTAATACGATTTGATGCATTTCTGTCCATTTATCTTCTGTACTAATATACGTGGGATGACATTTTCCTAATAATATATTATCCTTTACAAAGTAACATTCAGGGATACACCGAGTCTCCAATTCTGAGTAAGCCACTCGATAAATTTGGAATTGCCCCGCTGTAATTCTATCAATCTCTTTGATCTAAACATATCTGTTTCTTTCCCTCGTCTTTTCCATCTTCATTCAACTTACTAAAGATAGTATCAGATAACCTTATCTAATTTTTCTCATCCTTTGCTCTTAACTCTTCCTTCTCTACTTTCATCTTATGTGCCTGTGACCTAGTTACCACACAATCAGGAAGCACCTCAAGATGGTCCATTTGCAATTCCACTGCAACTTAATTATCTACCAGTTGTTCAACCGCAGTAAGTATCACCACTATCTGTGATTCCTAGAACAAATTGAATCCCTGAAAAGGGCATTGTTTCTCCACTCCTACAACCACATATCCCATCTCTGAGCTACTCCTTTACTGTCTCCAAAGGATTTTTTTAGTCTATACATGAACACTGCTAACTAGAACCTCCTACTTCAATATTCCTTCTGAACAAGTATCGTTATTCACATTAGGGTTTAACTCACTCCTGTGTCTCTCAAAGTTTTAAATCTTTCCCCGTTCAACTTTGTACGCATGAAAACACTTTCTCTTCATATACACAATCCTTAAACACATCAGCCACCTGCTGTACATGCTGCCCATGTACAAGTTATGCACACATCCCCCTCCCTGTTGTTTGTTCTTCGCTGTGTACAAGCCTTACCAGCTTCTATTGGTCTCCACTCTCTGATTTAATATTTCCTTTCTGAAGGCATGTAACTCCAACCAGTTTACCATTTAACTCACTGCATAAGGGATGTTATCATTGCCGGCCCCAACGCAACATGGCGCAGGGCACAGGGGCCGACGCGGAACAAAAGAGTCCCCCAGCCCGAGAGGCCGGCCCGCCGATCGGTAGGCCCCAATCGTGGGCCAGGCCACAGCAGAGGCCCCCCCTGGAGTCGGACCCCCCCCCCCCCCCCCGGATCCATTCACGCAGAGGTCCCGGCGGGGAAGACCAGGTTAGAACTGCTCCGGCGGGACTTGGGGTTTTTTGTACGGCGGCTCTCCGGAGAATCGCGTCCCGGCGTTTGAGGGGCGTGGTGGGATTTGCGCGGCCCCCCGGGGATTATTCGACCCGGCGCGGGCTGGGAGAATCCCGCCCTATGCTTTTCAAAATCCGGCCAAAGAGCCACAAATTTTGTTAAGAACCCCACTGATGTTAAACGCGAGGGAATTCCCAAAACCCAGAAGAGTAACCTGGAACATCGGTTCTTAGACGTGTATATTTTCAATTTGGTATACTGTGAGAAAAGATATGTAAACCAGGGAGGAACAGTCCAGTCATTTTGTGATCAATTAATAAAGAATATTTATTAACTTAAAAAAATACATGACAGGAAGTACTATAATACACTACAACAGCACACTTAACTACACAGATGGTGATACACGCACATTGTATTACATAAAGTTAACCCTTTATTCCCAATTATTTACATTTCCTGAACTCTGAAATGCCCCTTGTTCCCAAACAACATCCAATATTGTAAAACTCTATGAGCTAAATCCAGCAAATAATTACCACGCACAGGTTATCTGCCCACATTTGGGAAAACCATTTTCAGTTTCAGCAAAGGCGTAATCTTCTCAATTCAGGTTTTTGATTTTAACTGGCTGCCTTTTTAAACAGTGACTTGTTTTCAGGGGAGACTGTTTTCTACAACTGGGGATGGCTGTGATGGTAGCTGCGTCCCATTCTCCAGTCATTACACTATGGATATATCATTCCTTTCTTTTGATGTTACCCACCCTGTGGACCTGGTGTTTCAACATATAAACGCCAATTCTTTTATCTCTCCACTTTGAAGTTATCTCTTCTATACCCCTTTGTATTCCCCTAGTCACATGCGTAAACATTTGCAGACACCCACCATGCATCTCCTGGTGGATGAGCCTCCGCCCGCTCAATAGTGGAAATCATGACGAACTCTATGGGCGAACTATTAACGAGCCCTCGTGTCCTTCATCGCCATCACCAACTTATGAAATCAAAGAGGTTCTGAAAGAAACTTCTTCACAGCGATATTTGTGTTCAACAGTTTCAGCTTACCTCTGCTACAGTTGAAGATGGATAGCTTTAATCGAAACCTTTAAAATTCTGAGGGTTATTGACAGGGTGGATGTGGAGAGGATGTTTCCTCTTGTCGGAGAATCTAGAACTAGGGGTTGCTGTTTAAAAATAAGGAGTCGCTCATTTAAGACAGATGAGGAGAAATGTTTTCGCTCAAATGGTCGTGAGTGTCTGGAACTCTCTTCCTTAACAGGCAGTGGAATGCAGAATATTTGATTTTTAAGGCAGTGCAAAATGGATTCTTGATTAGCAAGAGGGTGAAAGGTTATTGGGGGTCAGCAGGAATGTGGGGAGGATTGGATTGGATTGGATTTGTTTATTTTCACATGTACTGAGCAGCTCAAACTGATCATTTACTACATGAAAAGAAAATATCTAAAAGGGCACTACAAGGTACACTACGTAAATACACACCGGTATTGGGCGAAGCATACATGAGTGTAGTATTAATCAGATCAGTCCATAAGAGGGTCAGTTCGGAGTCTGGTAACAGCGGGGAAGAAGCTGTTTTTGAATCTGTTCGTGCTTGTTCTCAGGCTTCTGTATCTCGATGGAAGAAGTTGGAAGAGTGAATAAGCCGGGGAGGGGGGGGTCTTTGATTATACTGCCCGCTTTCCCCAGGCAGCGGGAGGTGGAGATGGAGTCAATGGATGCGAGGCAAGTTCGTGTGATGGACTGAGCGGTGTTCACAACTCTCTGAAGTTTCTTGCGGTCTTGGGCCGAGCAGTTGTTATACCAGGCTGTGATGCAGCCAGATAATAATGATAAATAATAATAATAAATAATAATAATCGCTTATTGTCACAAGTAGGCTTCAATGAAGTTACTGTGAAAAGCCCCTAGTCGCCACATTCCGGCGCCTGTTCGGGGAGGCCGGTACGGGAATTGAACCCGCGCTGCTGGCATTGTTCTGCCTTGCAAGCCAGCTATTTAGCCCACTGTGCTAAACCAGCCCCTAAACCAGATAGGATGCTTTGATCAGCCATGATCTTATTCAATGGAGGAGCAGGCTCAAGGAGGGGCCGAGTGGCCTCCTCCTGCTCCTAATTCATATCATTGAATCATAGAATCCCTACAGTGCCAAAAGGAGGTCATTCAATCCATCGAGTCTGCACTGATCCTCTGAGAGAGCACCCTACCTAGGTCCACTCTCCGCCCTATCCTCACATCCCCACCTAACTTGCACATCTTTGGACTCTAATTTAGCATGGCCAATCCACCTAACCTGCCCGTGTGAGCAGCACGGTAGCATTGTGGATAGCACAATTGCTTCACAGCTCCAGGGTCCCAGGTTCGATTCCGGATTGGGTCACTGTCTGTGCGGAGTCTGCACGTCCTCCCCGTGTGTGCGTGGGTTTCCTCCGGGTGCTCCGGTTTCCTCCCACAGTCCAAAGATGTGCAGGTTACGTGGATTGGCCATGATAAATTGCACTTAGTGTCCAAACTTGCCCTTAGTGTTGGGTGGGGTTACTGGGTTATGGGGATAGGGTGGCGGTGTTGACCTTGGGTAGGGTGCTCTTTCTAAGAGCCGGTGCAGACTCAATGGGCCGTATGGCCTCCTTCTCCACTGTAAATTCTATGATATTTGGACTGCGGGAGGAAACCGGAGCACCCGGAGGAAACTCACGCAGACACGAGGAGAAAGTGCAGATTCCACACAGTCACCTGAGGCAGAATTGAACCCGGACCCCTGGCGCTGAGGCAGCAATGTGAACCACTGTACCACCCATGTTTTCAAATGTTCCTCTCCTTGTTGATTTACCTGATCTATATCCCTTTAAACAATCAAGTTATAAAAGTTACCAGTGTAGCATTTCTTACAAAAATGTGCCCCACCCTTATCACACTTTTGTCTCCTTGTTTTTCTGCCTTCTACATGATTCTCTCTTCCTGTGACTATGTTGATCGTGAAGGTAAACAGCAGGCGATGCTTTGTTGGGGACTTAGAGGGACTTCCTGGTTTTTCCTATTCTACCTGCTATATTGCTTCATCCGATGACGCGAGGCTGAGTAAATTGAGTCTATATCCTCTGGAAGTTAGAAGAGTCAGAGATGATCTCCATGAAACATCCAAGATCCTGAAGAGGCTTGACAGGGTAGCCACTGAGAATTCGTCTCCCCGACTGTGAAATCTTGATCACAGGTGGCACATCCTCAGGAAAAGGGGGCCAGCAATTTGGGCTGAGAGGAGGAGCAATATCTTCACTCAGAGGATTGTGAATCTTTGGAATTGTCTACCCCACGGTCTGTGAATGTTTAGCAGTTGGGTATATTCAAGACAAAGGTCGATAGAATTTTGGACACTAAGACAATTAAGGGATATGGGGAGCATGTGGAAAAGTGGAGTTGGTGCAAAAAGATCAGCCATTAGCAAATTAAATGGGAGAGAAGGCTCAAGGAGCCAAAGGCTCATATTTTTTACATTGGTAGGTGAGCATAATGGCACATCTAGCGGCCTGGGAAAGAGCTGACACAAAGCAACAGAACTTAGGTGAGATACCAAATGATAGAACTCATGCTGAAGGAGTGTGAAAGAAAGAAGGGCAGGAAATTGGAAACCAAAATATCAATTCAACTAATGGTGACAAGTTAATTCAAACATCAGCTATGACCAAAAGCGACAATGCAAATGTGGCCTTAAAGAAAAAAACCAACATTGGAAACCTAAGCAGAATTTACAGCCACAGAAGGAACAGAATTGTTCTTTGATGTTCCTGGCAGCCAATTGGTAATTAGGAAATGCGAGAGGCCATTCTGTCCATTCAACCTGTTCTGTTATTCAGTTCGATCATTGTTGACCTGAACCTCAAATCCATAATTCCACCCTTTGTCAATATCCATTGGTACTTTATCTCACTAAAAATTATCTCCGTCTTCCAAGCCTTAATTTCATCCCTCAGTTGGTCAACTTATTCTGCATCGAATCGCTGGAGAAAAAAGAAAAAGATAATTTGTTGAATTTTACACTGAGGTGGTGGGCCTGCCCACTGGTTAGAAGATCAGGTGCGAGTCCACCGTCATTTGTTCTGGGATAAGCCACAACTGGAATTTACGGTCGTCAGGCAATCAGTTGCCTGAGGATGTGGCATTCACCCCCATGAGGGAGGATGTCCTGCCTGCAAGAGCTGCCAGCCAGTAAGATGGCCAGCAGATCTCCAGTCCTGGCAGTGCCACTGGGAGCGGTGGTCAGACCCCGAGCAGGGGTGCTGCAGGGCAGAGTTTGAGGAAAGTGGGCAGCCTCGCCGAGGCCAGTCGGGCAAGTGGGGATTTGTGGGGCAGGAGATGCCCGAACAGAAGCGAATCCCCTTCCCACGAAACCCACAATGGGTTGGCTGAAGGGCAGATGGGCTGCCCGACATCTCCCACAGGGCTGGTAAAGTCCAAGCAGAGGTGGGTAGGCGAAAGGCCCCATGTCGTCACAATTGATTGTGCACCGCTCCCTCCTCCCCCATTCCCCCCCCCCCCCCCACTTCCCCCTCACCCCCCACATCTGCCTATCAGCCACTTCAGGGTCAGGGTTGGGGGTGAGGTGTGTGGGAAGGTTGGGCTTAAAACTCTGGCCAAGTTTCCCAAGCAACGCTCTATTGTGCTCGTGTGTCTAAGTATTCTTTATTCCATTGCCGACACCATTGACAAATACAGACTGTCACTATCAAAATGCCATTTCTAACCACCAACATGAGCCAATTCTCATATGTGTTCAGCACGAGAGTTAATTTTGACACCCATTAGACCCTAAGTTGCATAACCGTTGCATCATTCAGCCTTCTGTGCCTTCAGAGGAAGTTGCTGGCCTTGACATTTGTAAAATGATATGAAAGGGATTTCAAGACTAGAAAATGAAACCAGATTTAACTCAAAACAAGAGAGACTGATAGTTTAAACAGAATACTACACACTGAAACTTCTCTCAGTAGATGCCAGGTCTATTAGTGAGGTAACGAGATATGTCACAAACAATATCAGCTACGAGCAGTCGAAGCTACTTCATGGAAATCATGAATGTTACGACAGCAACATTCATAAATGACCTCCTTTCTTGGCTGATTTCCACTTAAAGACCATGAGCTGGATTCTCCGCCACCCACCGCCAGTAGCGGAGTTCCCGATGTGGCAGAGAATCCAGCCTTGGGGAGAGAAAACGGTATCGGTGTCCTTTCCAGTGCTCCAGTCCCCCACTGGCAGTGGCATTGAGATTCACGTCCTGCGCCAGCGAGAAGATGCAGGTCGAATTAACCCATTTGCATCCTATTAATGGACTGGGCACCAAATTCTCCTTGCCTCCATGATTCTCCGGAGATCTGATCCAGGATCTCGCAGTGGCACAATGGGGTAAGTCTTCAAGGTGGGTGCCCTCAAAGTCCATCGGAGGAGCCCCCTCCTTCCCACAATGCAACCCCTGCCCACCTCACCCCCACCAGATTCCCCCCACCAGACCCCCATAAGAGAGCCTCTCCCCACCAGAGACCCCCCATAAGTGAGCCCTCAACAAAGACCCACATAAGAGAGTCACCCACCAGAGATCCCCCCATAATAAAACCCCCCACCAGAGACCTCCCATAATAGAGACTCCCACCAGACATCCCCCATAACAGACCCTCCTGCCTTGAAGTCAGAGAGCAGTCCAGGCAGAGAATGTGAAAAAAAATCACTGCTTTAAAACTCACCCGTGTCCTACACCTGGTGGCTCAGGCAAAGAAAGTAGCAGCTGTGAATTCCTAGAAAGTGAAAACCACATCTCTAGGGTTTAAACCCCCTTGGATATTTGATCTGCAAAGCTTTCATTCACATCAATAGAGAATTGCTTGTTCTATGCTGTGATTGACAGCTTGCACACAGCCAGCTATCTGGATTGTTTAATTTCATTTCCCTTCATGCTTGAATGGATCTTAAGTACCCTGCTGTGAAATGAACTCAATGTTTATAAACATCTAGTGACAATTGGCATCTCTGGATCCCACCAAAAGCAGTTAAGTGCTCTCACATCCTCTTTTTCTCTGCAGAAAGCTATATGTCTCTGGTGGGAGGGCTCGCCTGAGGGTCTCTAGTGAGGGGCTCTGATCCAAGGGCTGTTGGGTGCTGGGGCAGGCTGCTTAAAAGGCCCACCTCAGTGCTGTGGGGTTTCATCCAAGTTAAAATAAAAACAGAAAAGCCCTCCATCTCTCACCCCTCACACCCCTCAGCCCCTGCACACTCCCATGCCTCTTCCATGCCATCTTATGCCCTAACCCACCCCAGATAGCCCTTAGAACCCCAATTGCACCCTATACCTCTCCATACAGCTCCAAAGCCTCTCCTGCCCTGTATGCCCAGCCATCCTCCCTACCTACCCTCTGGCCTCTGGTACCCTACATGCAAAGCTTTGGCACACCACCCAACCCAACCGCTAATGGAACTGCAGCCACCTCCATGCACCTCATGCCCCCAAGCAAAGCTAAGGCACTTGCATAGTCATTTACCCCAACCCCAGACATTGTATAGGGTCAATAAACCTTACAGTGACAATAGAATGTGTAAAAAAAGCTTTTAAAAAAATTCAGTTGTTCAGTCATTCCACTCCACCGTGTTTAAAAAACTGATTTCACTGCAGCCCAATAAGGGTGTCAATCATGCAGACCCTTTAAGGTATCAATAAGATAAACCACAAGCACATGAAACCACTTAACCTTGTGTAAATAAATACTGTGAAATTGACAGCCTCATTATACGTACTTCGCCAAGAGTCCAAACATTCATTACTCTTGTTGAAACAGCTGCATCTCAGGGAAAACATAACTCTGGCTCTCTGATCTCTGCTATCAATTGCACATAATCCTCAAGTCAGAATATTGAGGCATTATTGCACCCAGGATAACAAAATGACCATAGAAAAACCTGTATTTATATAGTACATTTCATGGCCCTCAGGACGGCACCAATTATTTTACAACAAATGAAGCAACCAATGAAACATAGAATCCCTACAGTGCAAAAGGAGGCTATTCAGCCAATCGAGTCTGCACCAACCCTTCAAAAGAGCACCCTGTCTAGGCCCAATCTCCCACCCTAGTCCTGAAAGTCCACCTTAAGGGGCAATTTAGCATAGCCAGTCAACCTAGCCTGCACATCTTTGAACTGTGGGAAGAAACCGGAGCATCCGATGGAAACCCACGGAGACACGGGGAGAATGTGCAAACTCCACACAGACAGTTACCCGAGGTTAGAATTGAACCCAGGACCCGACGCTGTGAGGCAGCAGTGCTAACCACTGGGCCACTATGCTACCCATTCCATTGAAGAGGAGTTTCTGTTGTAACGTCGTGAAATGTGGCAGGCAATTTGCACACATTAAACTCCCACAACAACCATAAGATGTGACCAGAGCGTTTAATTTTATGTTTAGGTTGAGGGATAACTTGTCTGGTAAAATATCACACTGGCACAGCCAACTGGCCATTTTACAGTCACTTGAAAGAACAAATCAACAGGGCTCTGTTTGACAAGAGACATTTTGACATCCAATTCAAAGGACAACACCTCTGACAGTGCAGCACCAAAATTCCACCCTGGGCCATGTGCGATTGGAATCTATGCCCTTCCGAGTCAGAAGCCAGAGCCAAGACTGACACTCAGGAAATGCCTCTTCTGCTTGAGAAGAATCTCTTTAGGGGAGAAGTAAATTTTACTTCTATTTATTGTAAATATTTCAATGCCAGGGAAAGAGTAGCGACAGTAGAAAAGAAATTGAAGTGTGCAAGAAAGAGGCAAAAGGAACCATGAGGAATTAGCGATAAAAGGATCAGGAGACAAATGTCACTCGCAAAATGCTGAGTTGCTTTGTGTGCTAGCTCACTAAAACTGGAATGTTATTTGCCTCCAGATGGCAGGTCAGTGGAACCTTTCACCCCTGCTTCATACACTAATGCACAGTGTTAACTGAAGTGGATTTAGGCAGTAGATTGTCCAAATTTCTAACCTCAGGCTATCAAATGCCCCAACCCTTATTTAGGCCACACTTGGAGTATAGTGTTCATTCTGGTCGCCACACTGCCAGAAGGATGTGGAGGCTTTAGAGAGGGTGCAGAAGAGATTTACCAGAATGTTGCCTGGTCTGGAAGGCATTAGCTATGAGGAGCGGTTGAATAAACTCGGTTTGTTCTCACTGGAACGAAGGAGGTTGAGGGGAGACCTGATAGAGGTCTACAAAATTATGAGGGGCATAGACAGAGTGGATAGTCAGAGGCTTTTTCCCAGGGTAGAGGGGCCAATTACTAGGGGGCATAGGTTTAAGGTGCGAGGGGCAAGGTTTAGAGTAGATGTACGAGGTAAGTTTTTTTTACACAGAGGGTAGTGGGTGCCTGGAACTCGCTGCCGGAGGAGGTGGTGGAAGCAGGGACGATAGTGACATTTAAGTTGCATCTTGACAAATACATGAATAGGATGGGAATAGAGGGATACGGACCCAGGAAGTGTAGAAGATTGTAGTTTAGTCGGGCAGCATGGTCGGCACGGGCTTGGATGGCTGAAGGGCCTGTTCCTGTGCTGTACTTTTCTTTGTTCTTTGTTCTTTTTTCTTAAAATATATGGAAAATTGTTTCAATTCTAAAGACCCAGGAAAGAGGGAAAATAAAAGACTAGCCTGCAATCAACACCTTAAAACACAAACATTCCTGGTTGTAAATTAGCAATCCACATTTTACAAGGATTAAGGATTAAAGTTATATGGTCCATTCCTAATTATTAAGGTTTGAGTATTAAATAGCCCAGATTAGCCAATCTGTGTAATCTTGTAACTCCACAAAGAATAAAGATGACCCTACAAATCCCCATTCCCAACCTCGCTGTTATTAATAAGTGGAACTGGTTGACAATTAGTTTTTGAAATGCTAATTCTAACCAAAGGATAAAGACCCATTTCCCCCTCCCAATAAATAATATTTATTATTCATTTTATCTCCGGAAGTGATCCAACAGCCAGACAGAGCTTTCATTCCTAGTCCCCATTGAGTACATTCTGCTGACATGTGTGTGTTGTCTGCATATCTATGGGTAACAATTGAGAAAAAAGATCCAGTTAGGTTGCGATACCCACCCCCACAATTGTGTCAAATCAAATTCTGCTGACATTGGCTGTCTAGACTGGCATCAGAAGAATGGTCATGGGGGAGTGGCGTGATATATATTGTTCGTGAAACTGTACCCCCATAAATGTCATTAGAACTTGGATATCTTCCCCACCCAAGCCCAAAGAGCCTGAGGCTGGAGGTAGCACAGAAACACATCGGGGTCTGATTTCAACTGAGTAACTAAATTAGTTTTGAATGCGCTAAAATTTAACCCAATAATTTCAGCAATAGGCCATCCAGCCCATCAAGCTTATTCCACAATTGAGTTTAAACATGGCCGATCCGTAACCTCAATTCCATTTGTTCCACATACCTTGATTTTGTATCATTACACTTAGTGTAAAGGTTCTCCAGAATGAATCACATAAAAGACGAATCAAGTCGAAAGATTGGACAATTCTACTGGTGTCTTCAAGTGAATAGGTTAAAAATTAGTTGGAGTAAGTTATGACTATGTAATCCTCACTCCGCATCCCTGGAGTTCCTCTCTAGCTCTCCACCAAGTCCAATAACAGAAGAATTTCAAGAGAGGGAAGGAGCAAATTGACAAACTTTTCCGTTTTATTCACTTCCCCAGATTCTCTTGAGTATTATTTTATTCCTTCATGGGATGTGGACGTCAGTGGCTGCCATTTATTGTCTATCCTAAATTACCCTTTAACTGAGTGACGTTCGCAGCCATTTCAGAGGGCATTTAAGAATCAACCACATTGTGTGGGTCTGAATTCACGTTGGCCAGACCAGGTAAGGATGCAGGGAACCACAGAAGGAGCTGAATATTTCTGGGGAAAAAAGTGAATTTCAATTGTGCCAAAAACCTATTTTACAAGTTTCATTCCTGCGTATGTTCCCATAGGATTCTGCTTGTATGTAAGCTTTTCAGATTTTCGATCTTCAAAATTATGTCTTCTGTATAATTGAGTTCAAATTGAATTAACTCGAAAAACAATCAAATTTTGAAATAGTCAAGTTTCATAGAGCAATTATTAAGTAGAGGTGTAAAATGAAAATAGGACAGAATAATTACACTTATCCAACAATGCAGCCAAAATTACTTTTTACTTACTGCCCTATTCTATTAGGCAATCCTGAACAGAATGAAGACAGGGTGTCACAGTGGTTAGCACTGTTGCCTCATGGCGCCAGGGATCTGGGTTCGATTCCTGCCTTGGGTGTCTGTCTGTGTGGAGTCTGCTCGTTCTCCCAGTGTCTGCGTGGGTTTCCTCCGGGTGCTCCGGTTTCCTCCCACAGTCCAAAGATGCGCAGGTTAGGTGGATTGGCCATGATAAATTGCCCCTTAGCGTCCAGGGATGTGCAGGTTAGGTTACGGGGATAGGATGGGGTGGACAGGGGAGCGGACCCGGGTGCGGTGCTCTTTTGGAGGATCAGTGGAGACTCGATTTTCCGAATGGCCTCCTTCAGCACTGCAGGGATTCTATTTCACCTGCAAACTAGTGAGAGAATAAGAGAGTGAATTGGCACTTATTTCTCTGATTTATCTGCTGACTTAAGAGTGTCTTAGTCATAGCACAGCAAGTAGGCACAGCAGTTGGGAAACGGTGGAAGCTGTGGAAAGAGTAAGAGAAGATCATGTGATAAAAATGGCGACGGAGAATTTCAAAAGCCCCCAAAGAAGGATTGGGAGAAGTGGGAAATGCCAAAGTTTATAAAGCTTTGGAGGAAAGAAATCAATTGAAAAATAACAGGAAACGTTCAGAGATTCACAACCTTTGAAGTTTTAAATCTGTGTTTTACTTGCTTCAGTAAGTTGCTGTCATCACTGCCGTTGACTAGTTCTCCAAGATCTTCTGTTTTGGTACAGTTGAATACTGAACAGTAACGAGACACAAAGGAGACAGAAAACTGTAAACATTTGAAATGTTTGGCAAGTACTCTTGTACCAGGATACTGGTGGAATCCATTGTTGGTTCTTGCAATCGGATTACTTTTAAAGTAAGACAGTAGATGACTGATTTAATTGTGACTCTTATTAAATACTGAGGAACGGTATTTATTTAGGGTCTCCATGAAACCAGTCACTTGATCAAATTTGGCCAAATATGACCGGGCAACTAGTATGATTTAAGCCTTTAGTCTACTGCTGTAAATTTGTATTTGTTCCAAATTTACAACTGTTTAAAATCCAGATACATGGTGAATATGATGTAATTTGCACTAGTCACCATAAAATAATTTGATATATGGTTCCAGAATCTCACATATAAAGTATCCTTTATGGCTTTGTGTCTGGTAGCTTCCCTTCACTATGTTTGTATGGCTTTGCATTATTCATAGAAGATGGGCAGCATGGTGGCACAGTGGTTAGCATTGCTGCCTCACAGTTCCACAGACCCGGGTTCAATTCTGGCCTTGGGTGACTGTCTAAGTGGAGTTTGCACTTTCTCCCCGTGTCTGCGTGGGTTTCCTCCGGATGCTCCCACAGTCCAAAGATGTGCAGGTTAGGTGGATTGGCCATGCTAAATTGCCACTTAGTGTCTAAAAGGTTAGGTGGGGTTACTGGGTTACGGGGATAGGGTGTGGAGGCGTGGGCTTAAGTAAGGTGGTCTTTCAGAGGGCTGGTGCAGACTCGGTGGGTCGAATGGCCTCCTTCTGCATTGTGTTATGGGCCAGGTTTAGAGAACCCCAAAGTGTATCATGGAGTTCACCTGACCCACAACTTTTAATAGATTGTGGTATGGGGAGCACACGGCCCACTCTACAGGTGTGGTACAGCAGAAATGGAAAAGTATTTTTAAAGCAAAACAATGTTTATTCTATGAACTCAAGTTAACCTTTTTGAAACATAGTGAACATCTTAGCAACCATTAATTCAAATACAACCCCCAAAGAATACAACACTAAGTAATCCTTAATAACTTCCCAAACAACATCCAGAAAACAAAAGAAACACCTTTTAACAGAAGCACATCAGGTTTACATTAACTACTCAGATCATTTATAATTCTGAATTCACCAAATGATCAAGAGATAGTCTTTTGATGGCAGAGAGAACAACAGCACACCTGCTTTGTCTGGCTTCAGCTCCAACAAAACAAAACTAAAACACCCTACAGCAAACAGCCTAAAACGAAAGTAAAAAGCTGCAGTCAGCCCAGCTCCACCCACACTGAAATCACTGATAAACACCCATTTCTTAAAGGTACTCTCACATGGCAATTGTAAATTCTATGATTCTATGACCGCTGGAGTTTGGAAGTTACTTTGAATCAAAACCCATCTTAAAATCGGGCAATTTTATGGATTGGATAAGTTGAACCACTGTTGACTGTTGGCCGTTCTCACTGCCTCATCGATACAGATGTTGTAAATTGAAATGCCTTATCCTGCAGCACGATATTGTTGAGTTCACGAAGAATTCTCAATTAAAATTGAGGTTGGGTTAAGAAATACAGTGCAGAATCAAAGTCACCCCAATGGAGGGCATTCCCATATTACAAGGGTTTGGCTTATTTGGCAGAGAAGGAATTTTGGATTATGATTTAAGGTGAAAACAATCTTCTGGAGGCCAATTTACAACAAATCACCGGCTACCTGGGCAGCACGGTAGCATAGTGGTTAGCACAATTGCTTCACAGCTCCAGGGCCCCAGGTTCGATTCTCGGCTTGGGTCACTGTCTGTGCGGAGTCTGCACGTTCTCCCCGTGTGTGCGTGGGTTTCCTCCGGGTGCTCAGGTTTCCTCCCACAGTCCAAAGATGTGCAGGTTAGGTGGATTGGCCATGCTAAATTGCCCTTAGTGTCCCGAATTGCCCTTAGTGTTGGGTGGGGTTACTGGGTTATGGGGATAGGGTGGAGGTGTGGGCTTGGGTAGGGTGCTCTTTCCAAGAGCCGGTGCAGACTCGATGGGCCGAATGGCCTCCTTCTGCACTGTAAATTCTATGATTCTATGATTCTACCTGGAGGCGTTGATCAGATCCATTAACTGGGATCTGATTAAATAGATATTGGAAGTGTGATTCTTACATACCACATCAGTTTGAGACAATGGAATCCAATTGTACATTGCAGAGAGAAAATGGACACAGTGCTGGAGTAGTTTGAGTCATTTCAGCACATTATCAATCTTAGCTGAATAGGGGACATGGTTGCCATCAGGAAGGGCAATGGGTCAATTATCCACACACAAAGCTGAAGGACGGACTGTGATTAAGTTTTTATTTATCTCTCTTTTCCTGGGTTGAAAGAAATTTTAAGCCTGTAGCCAAGTTTTCACTTTAGGAAGGGCATGAAGGCTTATGGGAAGGTGCAGAAAAGGCTCTGGAGAATGGCTCTAGGGATGTTGGACCATTGGAGGATGGACGAATTTGAGAAGCTGGTGTGGTTTTTCTTCAGGAAGAGAAGACTTAGAGGGGCCTTGACAGAGATGTTCAAAATCATGAAGGATCCAGTCAGAGTAGATAATGGGAAACTGTCCCCATTGATACAAGTGTTGAGAGCGAAGGGACACAGTTTGAAGGTGTTTGACAAAAGAGCCGAAGGTGACATGAGGAAAACCATTTTAACGCAGCGAGTGTTTAGGATCTGGGATGCTCTGCCTGAGAGGTTGGTGGATGCAGATTCAATGGTGGCTTCCAAAAGAGTAGCACCTGGTGGGAAAATATGTGCAGGGTGACATGGAAAAGGCGGGATGAGCAAAATTGCCCTTGGAAACCTGGCGATGGACTCAATGGCCACAAGAAATGGTCAACAGCTTGAAGACTTTCAAAAAGAAACTAGATGACCACTAGACTACTAGAGCAAAGGAAATATATACTGAAAGGTTGAGATGGGGTATGTTGAAAGGGAAGAAGCACGTGTCACATATGAACACAAGCACAGAACAGTTCGGCCAAAGGGCCTGTTTCTGTGCGGTATTTTCGGTGTAGTTCGACATTATAATGACTTGCACAAATGCAAGGAATCCCAACAAGATCATTTTCCAATTTTCTAGTCTATTCTGAATTTTAGACTCTTGCTACATTGCACATGCTCTCTGCACAACACTGCTGCAATCGAGTAGTCGATGGGTTAATTTTTCTGGCCACTTCCTTTATCATTTAAGCCACTGTAGTATGTGAAAGGTTTACCTCATCAAATTCACCCTACAATGGCAACCCTACAATTCAGCCCTCGCCACTGGGTAATAAACACCAGAAACCTGCCAAATCAGGCATCTGTTTGGGTAAGAAACAATGTGAAATTATGTCACGTACAGTCAAAGTCTGTTGATGCACACCACATTTAGAGGATGGCAGCTTTGAGGATCTGAGCTGCATCCATCTCCGGGACAAGTGGATTCCTGCACAGCAGCCAGGCTTCAAAGAGAGATTTGTCACAGAGGTGAAAGGCCAGGTTTTCATTCAGAGTGAATTGATGGTGAAAAATATTTAAAAGCTCAATAAATCAGTTTTGTATTGATAGTTCTGTGACACTGTTTCCTGAGATAATGCAGGTTTTGATCCTGGAGATTTTTTTTTTATACCTTCAGAAAGGATATTTTTTTGCTTTTGCCACTGACTGAATTTCAGACGGTTCCCATGAACAGGATAATAGAATTTTATTGTAACCTTCAAAACTAGAAATAACAAATAACCTTTCATTTTTATAGTGCTTTCTGTAACATCAGGATGCCCCGATGCACTTTCTAGCTTATAAGATAATTTTGCAGTGCGGTCACTGACACAATGTAGACAACATGGCAGCCAACATATGCATGGCAAGATCCCGTAAACAGCAATATGATAATGACTGAATGATCATTCGAAAAATATAATTGAAGTCATTTGCGGGATTAATTTTGACAAGGACGGAGAATGCTCTCCTGCTCCTCATGGGCAGCACGGTAGCACAGTGGCTAGCACAGTTGCTTCACAGCTCCAGGGTCCCAGGTTCGATTCCCGATTTGTGTCACGGCCTGTGCGGAGTCTGCATGTTCTCCCCGTGTCTGCGTGGGTTTCCTCCAGGTGCTCCAGTTTCCTCCCACAGTCCAAAGATGTGCAGGTTAGGAGGATTGGCCACGATAAATTGCTCTTTGTGTCCAAAAAAATGTTAGACTGGGTTATGAGGATAGGGTGGCATGGGCTTAAGTGGGGTGTTCTTTCCAAGGGCCGGTGCAGACCCGATGGGCCATATGGCCTCCTTCTGCACTGTAAATTCTATCATTCTGTGAGAACGGATGTTCTCATCCATTGGATGTTGTACATTCACCTGAGGGGGCAGACAAGCTCTTTATATAACAGCTTATAACAGCACAGTGCTCCCCTCATTCTGCACTGGAGTCAAGACTTTCTGCTAAGTCTCTGGTTTGGTGTATGAACCCACAAGCAACTGAGCCACAGGTGAGAGTGCAACCAGTGCGGCATGAGAAGCAGGACATCAAATGAATTAAAGAATAGCTCAAGATTCAACATTAAATGCAAAGTAAAACCTGGTGTTCAACAAAACAGAAAAACGAATGAAGAAGTTGAACCCTTCAAAACGAGCAGTTCCTTGATTTATTTAAATTAGTATTTACTATGTTTTGCAAACTTGGGAAAAGGAAATATCAATATAGCCCCTGTGCTATCTGGTGTATAAACTCTTATGATCTACAAGTGGGTTGTGTTCCACTAAAATTGAATTATTCTATCTACTTCTCAGTAACCATTTCCTTAACAATTATGGTGACAATGTACAAAATCCTGTAATTCTTATTTACAAATTCACCTCCCGCAATTGGCATGTAATGTATAAACCTCTCAGCTTGAGACTTTGTAAATGGAACAACCTAGTGATAGTATTCTTATTTAGGACAGATACCTGGATGAGATCGAAGCCAAGAAAATTGACTGGCAGAGATAGGTTATTGCATACAGTCAAATCATGTCCTCTGAAATTACTCATCATGCAAGAGTACTATAAATCTTTGCAGAATTGCACATTTAACAAGTGGCTGATATAAACCAATGCAAAACTGGAACAAGGAAATATATTTGAACGTTGCTTTGAATTTATGTAACTCACGTAGAAGCAAAGACACACAAACACAAATGGCAAACATTGGGAGTAAATAACATCAAAAAATGCAGGAGGTGTACATCAGGCCAGGCAGCTTCCAAAGAGCAAGATGAGTTAATTCTTCGGGTAGGATGCTCCATTAGAACCGGTGAAGAATCGCACTTAGCACATCTTTCACTTTCAGCTGCTGACTGATTTGCCGAACATGTCCATTGTTTTCTAGATAGGAAGGTGAAGTGCCATTGCCTGATATCAATTGCACATTTCCACAGATGCGAGTATTTCAATCATCACTGAGTGACTGTAGGTTTTCTGAATAGCCATTCTGGAGTAGATATTGCCCAGTTTTCTGAAACTGCAACAAAAATTGGCTGTGCAGCTGAGAATGCTGAGGTGTGGACTGCAGAGAGATGTCAATGGACTAGTCAGGTAGGTGGAAGGGTGGCGAATGGGGTTCATTCCAGAGAAGTGCGAGGTAATGCAGAAGGTGAACAAGCTCGAAAATATGCAATAGTTTTCTTTCATTTGTTTCATTGGCTGCGGACATCGCTGGCAAGGTCAGCATTTGTTGCCCATTCCTAATTTGCATGAACTGTCCACCACATTGCTGTGTATCTGGAGTCACATGTAGGCCAGACCAGGTAAGGCTGGCAGATTTCCTTCCCTAAAGGACATGAGTGAACCAGATGGGTTCTTACAACAATTGATGACTGCCATTGCTCAGGCTGAGAAATATAGAAGTAGAGGAGCACCTTGGAATGCATATCCACAGATCCCTGAAGGTGGCTGAACAGGTCTTCATAGAATCCTTAGATAAGATAGTCAAGAAGGCATACGATGTCCTTGCCTTTATTAGCTGAGGTATAGAATAGAAGAGAAGGAAAGTTACTTTGGAACTGTATAAATACCCAAATAGACCACAGATGATGTATTACAAATAGTTCTGCTCACCACACTGCAGGAAAGATGAAATTGGTACAGGGGAGATTTACGAGGGTTGCCTGGACTGGAGAATTTCTGAGGAATATTGGAGTTTTCTTTGGAATAGAGGAGACTAAGTGGAAACCTAACTGAAGTGTTTAAAATTACAGGGGGTTTAGATAGAGGGATAGTAAAGTCTTATTCTGCTTGGTTGGGGAGTCCATAACCTGGCAACATAGAATTAGTGTACGAGGTGGAAGATTTGGAGGGGATTCGAGGGGAAACATTTTCACCTAGAGGTTGGTGGGGATATGGAACCTACTACCTGAAAGGGTGGTAGATGCAGAAACCTTCAAAACATTTTTAAAATACTTGGATATGCGCTTGAAGTGCTGTAACCTACAAGCCTATGGGCCAAGGGCTGGAAAGTAGGATTTGATCGGATGGCTACTTGTTGGCCAGCATGGGAGCAATGAGTGAAATGGTCTCCTCCCTTTCTATGATTCTAGGACACAATTATTCATCCCTTGCCACTAAATCGTCATGTTCTTAGGTGCTAATCTAGGGAAGGCGGGCAAAGAACCTGTTGGCAGAACAGTCATTCCCTGATCCTCAGGCAGCAAGAGGAAGGTCTTCCCTTTGTTGTCTAGTGCATGAAGAATGGGTACTTCAATAAGCTTCTAGAATCATATCCCAACATGAATCAGCACTTTTTCAGCCAAAATTAGCGAATGTGGGCTATATCTTATTAAAGTATGCTAGAAGTCATAAAGAAACTAATTGTCTGGAGTTTCGGTTTCTTCAGTCAACATACCCCAGAGTACAATAGTACAAATGTGGTTCTCACCCCGACAAAGGACTTGGGGGAAAAAAAGCCACTTGTTGCATTCTAAAGCATTTTTCAGAGCTTACATCTTTTGTAGCAATGCAATAAGTTAGAAATTATATATTCTGTGATACCATTTTTTCCCCCCGACAGAACCCATGGTTAATAAGTGCTGTCTTACATTCATTGCTGACATTGAATCATCTAGACTTTTCCAAAACTGATGCCCATGGTCAACAAAGAAACTTTAACTTCAAATACTAAAAGATATTTAAACAAGTCAATCCACCTACCATCAGACGGCAACCTGTGGTTCAGCGGTCATGCTCCTGCCGGGGAGTCTGGAGGCTGAAACCCATTTCAAAATCTTGAGCGCAAACGCCATTCTACATTCACCATTGCCAATAGAGGCCGACACAGGGAGTACATTTTTAGAAATATGTCTATTTCGGTCTTGATCTAAAAATCTGATG
Organism: Scyliorhinus torazame; assembly: GCF_047496885.1. Classification (NCBI taxonomy): domain Eukaryota; kingdom Metazoa; phylum Chordata; class Chondrichthyes; order Carcharhiniformes; family Scyliorhinidae; genus Scyliorhinus; species Scyliorhinus torazame. The sequence continues at coordinate 8,170,995 of NC_092723.1, forward strand.
TTAAGTTTTGCTTTATAGTGGAGCATCAGCAACTCCATCCACAGTACAAAAACACAGAAAGCAAATCGTTTTCAGAGAACGCTTTTTAAAATAATGTTCGTTTGCTTCCTAAAAGGCATGAAGCTATTAGTTTCCCTCTTTCCCTCCCTTCTTCCACTGCAGCTTGCAACTGTCATTGAATCAATCCATTGAATCGATAAAGTTGCAGCAATGGTATGTGCCGCTCAGTGCATTGTGAACGGGATTTCACAGCACAGTTGTCACATGCTGCAGTGCCAGAATGTCCTTTCATCTGGACCTGACTAGTATCAGCCCTCTGGAAACAAGCTAAGAGGTGGGAGGTTTCGGAAAATTATGGTAGAGGCATTGGCGGCGGGGGTGGCCGGGGGGGGTGGGGGGGGGGGGGTGGTAGAGAGCCACAAGCCTTCCTGTCAATTTGATTTGATAGCAGCATTGCCAGCAGTGTGGCCACCCACCTACTAAGGTGAGCAGTGCTGCCGTTCCCAGTCAATTAACCAGATTAATTGGCCAATTAATGGCCACTTCCCAGCAGTGCTAGCATTTTGTCGATGTTGGGACGGTCCCCGCCACATGGGTAGATAGTCGCGGGGGGTTCCCAGTGTGGGGTTGGGGGGGCCATTGCCTTCCTTGAAAACTAATCCATGGTCCAGACAGGCCTCCTCATCACTCCCCCACCCCGGCCAGTGAGGTTGGTTCACCTCTCGCAATAAAAATACACATTGCCTTTGAGGGTGCCTCAGCACGGAGGTGCCTCTTTCACACCCTGCATACTCGGCAGCCTCCAACCCGATCGATGGCACTTCCAAGGCTGTTGCCCACCTGACTGGGGCAGTAGCTCCGAGAAGCAAACCACCATCCTCAACCAGATGGCAACACAGGGCCGCTGCCAATAAAATCCCGTCCGGGTTTCCGCCATCCACCCAGGTGGACTCATGGCCCACTGTCAGTCCCGGTTGAAGGGTCTACCTATCTTTTTGCAAAATCCAGCCCAAAATTCTACAAGTCGCACCAGTGATGAGTTCAGTTCTTATTCAAGCCACTAGGGGGACACCTTGTAAATAACCTCAAGGAAGGATTGGCACATCGTGCCTTGGTCATAATTGGTATGCCTTGTGGTCCTCACTTCCCCTGCAATCATGTGTAGATTTGTGTGTTCCTTTCTCGCCCTCTCATAGATAGAATATGTATAATTTTTCAATCACCAAAACACCAAATAAAAAGGAAAAAAGTTCTCCAACTTTTATTTCAATGTTCCAACTATATTGTGCATGTATGCAAATAGTAACAGTCAATAATGTTGCACAATTTTATCTTTTTTGCTCACCTGTAACTCTCTCTATTTGTATGCCCTTGTCTATATTATTAAATGTATTTTTGAAGCAGCCATTCCAAGGAAGCTGAGAATTCCCTCTCCTCGCCGACCTTGTCACTCAAGTCATTCCTATGAAAGACTTCACTAACAGTTTAATATCTGTTTCTATGGATGAGCACCTAACGAAAGACATTTCCTTGTAAAGAAGAGTGAGTGCATTATCTCACTCACCAGGAATGTGACCTTGGGTGTTATCCCTACACTCAATCCATACACTGTCAGGAGAATTGCATCATCATTGTATTCAATGTGCTCCCCGATATTCCTAATTTGATCTTCCCAATCAAAAAGTTATAAGAATAATACTGGCATTGCCAGAGTGCAAAGGTAGGAGTTCATAACAACGAGCAGAGGTTTGCTGTGAGCTACCAAACTGTGCAGGCTCTCTCGCACATACGCGCACATCAAGTGCAAAGCAGTGCAAGGAATGGTACTAATTTCTCTATTTATTACTGGAAAACAGCACAACTACTCACTGACTAATAACGGCACCAAGCTTGCGAAAAGGCAACACTTCCCCCAGAATGCGAGAAAGCAAGAACAGGCATTTATGTGGCACCTTTTCAAGGCCTCAAGACGTCCCCAAAACACTTTACAGTCAGTTAGGTACTTTTGAAGTGTCATCATTCTATAGCTCACCACCAGCTACTCAAGGGCAACTGGATATGAACAATAGCTGGTTTAGCCCAGTGGGCTAAACAGCTGGCTTGTAATGCAGAACAAGGCAGCAGCGCGGGTTCAATTCCCGTACCAGCCTCCCCGGACAGACGCTGGAATGTGGCGACCAGGTGCTTTTCACAGTAACTTCATTGAAGCCTACTTGTGACAATAAGCTATTATTATTATTATTATTATTAAATGCTGGTCTAGTCGGCGACACCCACATCCCGTAAATGAATAAAAACAAAATACACACACACACAGCAAAGTCCCACAAACACCAAGAGATAATGACCAGGAGATCTCTTTAAGATGTTGGTTGAGGGAAACATAACGATCAGGACACCGGGGAAATTGATCTGCTTCCTTTCGAGTAGGATCTTTTATGTTCACCTGAGGGGACATCGGTGCAGCATCTCAACTGGAAAACTGCACCTCCCACAGTGCAGCAGCCCCTCAGTACTGCAATGACGGATCAGGTTGGATTTTGCACTGAAGTCGCTGGGGTGGGGTTTGAACTCTCAGGCTTCGAAGCCAGGTGTGAGAATATGATGGACCGAGCCAGAGCTAATAGTTCAAACCCAACTTCAGGAAACCATCCGATTAGAGTGTGATATTCGCACTGTGCATCTTTATGACATCCTTGACCGAGTCGTACAAAAGAACGTCCTCTAACATGGACGGCAGGTTTGCACAGTGAACAAATGGCAACTGACCACGGAACGGAGCAATCCAGTCTCACTTCTCCCAGCATTCGCAAACATGTTGAGTACCGAATTCATTTTTTTTTTCCAATTAAGGGGCAATGTAGCCTGACCAATCCACCTACCCTGCACATCTTTGGGTTGTGGGGGCGAAACCCACGCAAACGCGGGGAGAATGTGCAAACTCCACACGGACAGTGACCCGGAGCCGGGATCAAACCTGGAACCTCGGCACCGTGAGGCAGCTGTGCTAACCACTGTGCCACCGTGCTGCCCCCAACTATTGTCATTCATAACAAACAAAGTTGATCATTGGTCAGCTGAGAGACCAAGCTCAGGAACACTGTGTATGAGCCAACCATCTCAATTCTCCAATAAAGTGGTATATGAAAGCAGACTGCGGTATTACCGTCACTGGGGAACCGTGTAGCTTTATTCTGGTCTAAAGTGGAAGGTGACGCCCCAACGCACTTATTCCCAACAATAACTGGAGGACAAAAAAAATTGCTCCTTATATTAGCAACAATGAGCATTCCCCTGTCAAAAATCAGGGGAAAGGTTTGAGGTTTTTTCTTGCCCAGATGAGGATGTGAAATGTTGAATAGGAAGCTAGAGAAAGAGGAAAAAGTACTCTATGCTTTGACTCAAAAGCTCATCAGGTGCCAAGTTATCGAAATAAAAACTAAAGGGGCGGAATTCTACCCCCCCCCCCCCCCCGACACCGGGTGGGAGAATCGCCAGGGCGCCGCGTGTCCTGCCACGCCACCCCGACACCCGCACGCGATTCTCCCCCACCCCAAACCAGCGCGGCGAGAATCCCGGCTGGTCGCTCGGAGAATCGCCGCTCGCTGCTTGCAAAAGGCGAGCGGCGATTCTCCGGCCCGGATGGGCGAGCGGCCGCCCCAACAAGACAGGTTCCCGCCGGCGCCGTCCACACGTGGTCGCTGCCGGCGGGAACTGGGCGGGAACTCTGGGGGGGGCGGCCTGTGGGGGGGTGGGGGGAGGGGGTTCCTGCACCAGGGGGGCCTCCAATGGGGTCTGGCCCGTGATCAGTGCGCACCGATCGGCGGGTCAGCCTGTCTAAAGGGGAACCTCCTTTCCTCCACCACCCCGCAAGATCCATCCGCCATCTTCTTGTGGGGCGGTCTCGGGGACGACGGCAACCGTGCATGCGCGGGTGACGTCATTTATGCGGCGCCGGCTGTGTCATTTACGCGGCGCCAAGGCCTAGCACACGTAAATTACGTGACGCCGCTCCTAGCCCCCCGGGGCCGGAAGAATAGGGGGCTGGGAGCAGCCCCCAACGCCCGAGTGAAACACTCCGGTTTTCACTCCGACGTCGGCACTTAGATTCCCGTTGGGAGTATCACGCCCAAGATCTCTACTAGGGAGGGCACAGTGGCACAGTGGTTAGCACTGCTGCCTCACGATGCCAAGGACCCGGGATCGATCCCAGCCACGGGTTACTGTCCATGTGGAGTTTGCACGTTCTCCATGTATCTGCGTGGGTCTCACCCTCACAACCCAAAAAGATGTACAGAGTAGGTCGATTGGACACGTTAAATTTCCCTTTAATTGGAAAATAAGAATTGGATACTCTAAATTTATATTTAAAAAATAAAATAGAAGCAGGAGGAAGCCATTCAGCCCTTCGAGCCTGCTCCGCCATTCATTGTGATCATGGCTGATCGTCAAGTTCAATACCTTGATCCCGCCTTCCCCCCCATATCCCTTGATCTCTTCAGCCACAAAAGCTATATCTAAGGCGTCCATACTGTACGCATCGATGTTCAGTTGCTACTCAACGCACACTTGCTGTCGGTACCCGCTGCCTTTGTTTTTCCAAACTCTTTCTTAAAATAAAGAGTTTCTTGACACATAATACTGGCAGGAAAGCACAAATCTGGTGCAAGAGATGTTTCTTCTTCTAAGAAACATAGAGCAATTACTATGAAAACAAAAATGGAAATAATTAAGGGGCCTGAAAAAGGTGAGACGCACACAGAAATCGGCGTAGCTTTGGATATCCTCCGAATCACTATTGTGAGCACCCTGAAAGACAAGCTCAGAATTCAGGAACATGTTACGGGCCAGGCTCCTATGCAGTCAACTGTGATAACTAAGCTGCATGTTGCGCTTATTGCTCAGCTTGAGAAACCGTTAATGGTTTGGCTGGAGGACCAAAATCAACTCCTGTGAGTTTAAGCATAATTCAGGAAAGGTTGAGGAGTCTTTATGATGACCTGAAGAAATAACAGAGGGCGAGTAATGTTGAACCTTTTCGTGCAAGGAGGAGGTGGTTTATGCATTTTAAAGTCAGGGTCAATTTGCACAACAAAATCTCGGGTGAAGCTGCCAGTGCCGAGCAGAAGGTATCTCGTGTTTTTTCCTTAGACATCGGCTGAGTTGATTGACGAGGGTGAGTATTGTGCTTGGCAAGATCTTAACACGTGACCAAACTGGGCTCTTTTGGGAAAAAGTGCTGTCGAGAACCTACATTGCCAAAGAGGAGAAATTCATGCCGGGTTGCAAAGCTGCTAAAGATCAGCACACTCTTCTGCTGGGTGTCAATGTTGCAGGTGACTTTAAACCCCCCCCCACCAAACACCACCTCACTGTTGCAACACATAGACCGGGGTAATTGCATCCTATAAAGCCTACTACTACTTTAGGCAACATTTTTCCACACCATCACGGCAACTCAGAAAGAAGGTTGACCAACGCTCAAGGAATTCTGGAAGGGCTTCAACATTTACCATGCGGTTAAGAAATAGGCGAGGCATGGAATGAAGTCCCACAGTCAAGTCTGCATGGTGTTTGGAGAAAATAGTGTCCTGGGTTTGTTTATGACCTCTGAGACTTTATAGACTTGATTGAAGAGATGTTGTTGAAATGAGCAGAGAACTCACTGCACCAGAAGATGTTAATGAATGGCTCCCAAAACATTCTAAAGAATTAACTAATGAGAACCTCATTGAATTGGAACAGCAACAAGTGGCAGGTGAAGAAGAAGATGTAGCCACTGTTGAAGAGATTCTTCCTCATAAAGTCTGAATAGCCCATGTGTTGACTGGGGCATTTCAATATTTGGGAGCTGCTGTGCCCCTTTTTGAGGAAACGACCACAACATTGAACAGTACACCAGTGACTAGGAGCATATACAACATGCACAGCTGCTAGAGGGAAATTTACAAGAAGAGAACATTTGTCCAAACTTCCTTAGACACTTTCTTTAAGAAAGCACAGAAGGCTCCAGAAAAACCTGAAGCCAGGAATCCTAGGATGATCGTTCAAAATCTCTTAACCACAGCCCAAGACCTACCCATGAACCCAAGAATGATGAAGACAAAATACTGTAAGGTTTTAAAAATATGTCTCTGCTTTTTAGATCATTAATAAGTAATGTACAGTACTGTACAGTATTTACCTGCACATGCCTATGTTTATTATGTCAATAAATAATAATAATAATCTTTATTAGTGTCACTAGTAGGCTTACATTAACACTGCAATGAAGTTACTGAGAAAATTCCCTAGTCACCACATTCCGGCACCCGTTCGGGTACTCTGAGGGAGAAGTTAGAATGTCCAATACATCTAACAAGCACATCTTTCAGGGCTTGTGGGAGGAAACCGGAGCACCCGGAGGAAACCCACGCAGACACGGGGAGAACGTGCAGACTCTTCACAGACAGTGACCCAAGCTGGGAATCGAACCTGGGCCCCTGGCGCTGTGAAGCTAACCACTGTGCTACCGTGCCACCCCACATGTTACTCTTGATGTATTACTGTAGTACTCATCTATACTGTTCGCACTCAGACTCACAGAGGCTCATGGTTAAACAGGCATCTGATAATGGTCAATGGCTTCATTATATCCCTCACACTAACTGAGGAACTTGTGCTAAGGCGTGCATGCATTAACAGTTCTCTCAGCCACTTGACAAAGCAGGGCAGTAGGGCAGTAGGGCAGTAGATGTTGTCTATATGGACTTCAGTAAGGCCTTTGACAAGGTCCCTCATGGTAGACTAGTACAAAAGGTGGAGTCACACGGGATCAGGGGTGAACTGGCAAGGTGGATACAGAACTGGCTAGGCCATAGAAGGCAGAGGGTAGCAATGGAGGGATGCTTTTCTAATTGGAGGGCTGTGACCAGTGGTGTTCCACAGGGATCAGTGCTGGGACCTTTGCTCTTTGTAGTATATATAAATGATTTGGAGGAAAATGTAACTGGTCTGATTAGTAAGTTTGCAGACGACACAAAGGTTGGTGGAATTGCGGATAGCGATGAGGACTGTCTGAGGATACAGCAGGATTTAGATTGTCTGGAGACTTGGGCGGAGAGATGGCAGATGGAGTTTAACCTGGACAAATGTGAGGTAATGCATTTTGGAAGGGCTAATGCAGGTAGGGAATATACGGTGAATGGTAGAACCCTCAAGAGTATTGAAAGTCAAAGAGATCTAGGAGTACAGGTCCACAGATCACTGAAAGGGGCTACACAGGTGGAGAAGGTAGTCAAGAAGGCATACGGCATGCTTGCCTTCATTGGCCGGGGCATTGAGTATAAGAATTGGCAAGTCATGTTGCAGCTGTATAGAACCTTAGTTAGGCCACACTTGGAGTATAGTGTTCAATTCTGGTCGCCACACTACCAGAAGGATGTGGAGGCTTTAGAGAGGGTGCAGAAGAGATTTACCAGAATGTTGCCTGGTATGGAGGGCATAAGCTATGAGGAGCGATTGAATAAACTCGGTTTGTTCTCACTGGAACGAAGGAGGTTGAGGGGCGACCTGATAGAGGTATACAAAATTATGAGGGGCATAGACAGAGTGGATAGTCAGAGGCTTTTCCCCAGGGTAGAGGGGTCAATTACTAGGGGGCATAGGTTTAAGGTGAGAGGGGCAAAGTTTAGAGTAGATGTACGAGGCAAGTTTTTTACGCAGAGGGTAGTGGGTGCCTGGAACTTACTACCGGAGGAGGTAGTGGAGGCAGGGACGATAGGGACATTTAAGGGGCATCTTGACAAATATATGAATAGGATGGGAATAGAAGGATACGGACCCAGGAAGTGTAGAAGATTGTAGTTTAGTCGGGCAGTATGGTCGGCGCGGGCTTGGAGGGCCGAAGGGCCTGTTCCTGTGCTGTACATTTCTTTGTTCTTTGTTGTTCTTTGGCATTTAGCACCACCGTGAATGATTTCCAGATTCCCTATTTATAACATTGCTCCTATGGGGAAAATCGATTCCGGACTTACAATGTTTAGACTTACAAACGCGGTTTTCAGGAACCAATTGTGTCGTAAGTCCAAGGACGGCCTGTAGTTTTCAAGCTACTTTAACAAGTATTTTTAACTATAATCAATCATGACTGATGTAACGCAACAAGAATCTCACAGAGACGTAAAAGGCATCTCAAGGCAGTGAGTCGCGTGGGGCTTATCCTCACCGGAAGTCACTAAGAAAGCCCGATGAAGGATAAATGCCTGCTGAACAGCCCCGCCCTCGCCCCCACCAGCAGGGCTGAAAAGTATAAAAGAAAATGAGGAAGTACTGATTACACAATACACTCATGTACATGTACAATTGCAATTTTAGGCAACACTTTAAAATGACACAATGTTTCTGTGTATGTTTGATGCTGTCTCAAATATACGATTGGAGAAATCCAGGCAATGATGATCTTCAACAACAGAGACTCTAACCATCTCCCCTTGACATCAACGACATTTCCATAGCTGAATCCCCACTATCAACAATCTAGGGGTTACCATTGGCCAGGAACTGATCCGGACCAGCCATGTAAATACTTCAGGTTAGAGGCTGGGATGTCTGGGGAGAGGAACTCACCTCCTCATTCCCCAAAGCCTGCCCACCATCTACATGGCACAAATCAGGAGTGTGATGGAATACTCTCCATCTGTCTGAATGCGTGCAACTCCAACAACACCCATAAGGTTTGGCACCATCCAGGTCAAAGCATCCTACTTGATTGATAGCCTATCCACTTCCATAAACATTCACTCCCCTCCACCACCAACTCAAAGTGGCACCAATGTGTACCATCTACAAGATGCATGGCCGCAACTCACAATTCTCCTTCAGCAGCATCGTCCAAACCTGCAACCTCTACCACCTGCAAGGGCAGCAGACACATGGGAACACCACCACCTGGATGTTCCCCTCCAAGCCACTCACCGTCTTGTCTTGGAAATATATCGCCGCTCCTTCATTGTCGCTGGAACAAAATCCTGGAACTCCCTCCCTAACAGCACTGTGGGTGCGCCTACACCAGACGGGCTGCAGCGGTTCAAGAAGAGAGCTCACCACTACCTTCTCAAGGGCAATTAGGGAAGGGCAATAAATGCTGGCCTAGCCAGCGAAACCCACACCCTGTGAACGTTTGAAAGTAGGCAAATATTTTCAATGCCACACTATCACTGAGACAAAATAAGATGACACGTTAAAGAGAATAAAACTTGCATTTACATAGCACCTATCACAACCTCAGGACAACTGAAAGTGCGTGACAGTCAAGTAAATACTTTATTAAGTGTAGTTACCACTGTAATGTAGAAAACATGGAAGCTGATTTGCTCCCCCAAATATCTACCTGATGGTGACCCAGATAATCAGGTTTAGTTTTGTTGATTGAGGGATAAGTATTGGGCAGGGACAACTCCCCTGCTTTTCTTCAACTGTAATGCCATTGGATCTTTTATATTCACCCAAGAAAATAGGCAAGGGCTATGGCAAGGATTGAACCCCCAACCTTTAAATTCTGCGGTAAGAGTGCTACTATGGAGCTACTGTGAACCTTTGCTATGGATTTGGAGGGAAGTTTGGAACGGGAAAAGGGGGAGAAGAAGTGTGAAAGCAGCTGAGTAGCAAGAATTACAGGATTACTTTTCACCGTGTAAAAGATGTTTCTTTGCTGTGTCCGTGGGTTACAAGTTATATGATAAAGTTTCAGGCTCCCCATGCTGTGACATGCACAGCTACCTGCGTTTTTATTCCAACACTGCTTCCTGGGTTTCTCACTTAATTAATTATGAATGGAGAGTTGTAAACAGTTTACCTGCTGGCATATTTCACCAGGGCACAAAGGCCAATAATCAACCAGATAAACTGTAGCTTGATCTTCCTGGGGCAAATGTATTTACAAGGCATTACTGATAAACAGTAGTGATACAGGCTGATACTGATGAAGGAATTGCATTGGGAGCAACAGTGATCACAAGTCAAAGTCTGCAGTAAGACACTGTTATCTTCATTGGGGGGTTCCACAGTTTTCCAAGCTATAGGATAATGTGAATAAACAAAAGGATACAAAGCCTGTGCGATAAAGAGTAAATGAAATGTAAATCAGAGTAGGGCTGCTATCTTTAATCTTCATTGTTTATGCTCTCACATTTTCACTGTACTATATTACTACCTGTATGGACTGGGAGGTGATGCTGGTCATGTCACCGGACTAGTAACCCACAGACCCATGCTAATGTTTTGGAAACATAGGTTCAAAATCCCCCAGGGTAGCAGATGGAATTTAAATTCAATTCATAAAATCTGGAATTATAAGTTGACCATGAAACTATTGTTGTTTCTTGCAAGACTCCATGCCCTTTAGGGAAGGAAATCCACCATCCTTACCTGGCCTACATGTCACTCCAGAGCACTATGGTTGACTTTTAAATATCCTCTGAAATGGACCAGCAAGTCACTCAGTTCAAGGGCCATTAGGGCTGGGAAATGAATGCTCGGCTTGAAAGCGACACCCACATCCCACAAAAGGATGAGCTAAATTTTATAATTCCGGCAGATGGTACAATCCAACCTCGTACTCTGAAAGAACACAACTCTTCAAGTAACCAGAAGTGAGGCCAGCATGGATTAGGAGCTTGTTGATGTGTTAGGAGCCTGTTGATGAGTTAAGAGCCTGTTGATGAGATGGGAGCTTGTTGATGAGTTAGGAGCTTGTTGGTGAGTTAGGAGCCTATTGATGAGTTAAGTTAGGGTTAGGGTTGATCACTTAGGAACTTGTTGATCAGTTAGGAGCTTGTTGATGAGTTAGGAGTCTGTTGATGAGTTAGGAGCCTGTTGATGAGTTAAGAGCCTGTTGATGGTTAAGAGCCTGTTGATGAGTTAAGAGCCTGTTGATGAGTTAGGAGCTTGATAATGAGTTAAGTGCCTGTTGATCAGTTAGGAGCTTGTTGATGAGTTAGGAAATTGTTGGTGTGTTAGGAGCCTGTTGATGAGTTAGGAGCTTGTTGATGAGTTAGGAGCTTGTTGATGAGTGAAGAGCCTATTGATGAGTTAGGAACCTGTTGATGAGTTAGGCGCTTGTTGATGAGTTAGGAGCTTGTTGATGAGTTAGGAGCCAGTTGATGAGTTAGGAGCTTGTTGATGAGTTAGGAGCTTGTTAATGAGTTAGGAGCCTGTTGGTGAGTTAGGAGCTTCAGCTCACCAACAAAAATGGCTTCTCACAGATCGGGGCACCGTTTTGTCCTTCCGCAACCCCCTCCCCCAACTTACAGCCCTCCCCGCTGTTTTTCCCCTCCCGTTTACCCATCCCAACTTTGGGTAGGCTCCTGGAAACCTTCCCCCTCCCCCGCCCCCCCTCCCCCCTCCCCCGCCCCCCCTCCCCCCTCCCCCCTCCCCCGCCCCCCCTCCCCCCTCCCCCCCCACCCCACCCCACCCCCACACACACACAATACTCCCTCTATATGGTAAGCCCTCTCCTTCACCTGGCACCCGAGCAAGTCAGGCACGACAAGGCCGCTGAATGGCGCCCAGTACCACTGACAACGAGCAGTGAGGCACTTCCTCAGTACTGCGCTGTCAACCCAGATTTTTGTGCTGAAGTCCTGGAGTTGGATTTGAACCTGGAACTTTATGCCTCGGAAGCAAGAGCTCTACCAACTGAGCAACAACTACACACAAATCAAGGCTGTTGAGTCATGCTCTGGAAAATAAAAGATGGACGTACAACAGGAAACAGCAGAAATAAAAGAAGAAGGATAATGGTTAAAGTGCATTATATAAAAAGACATAAGAAGCGGGAAGTGCAGTAGATGACACAGCCCCTCAAGCCTCTTCCACTATTTAAATGAAATCTTGGCTGAATTTCTCCATTAATTTTACCAATATAAAATTCTTAAGGGGGTGCAGAAGGACCTGCAAGTATATGTACATAGATCATTGAAGACAGGAGGATAGATGGAGAGAGCTGTTAAAAAATGTATAGCATTCAGGACTTAATTAATAGGGGCATCGAGTACAAGAGCAAGGTGGTTCTGCTGAACTTCTACAAGACACTAGTTAGACCTCAGCTGGAATATTGTGTAGAGTTCCGGGCGCCACACTATAGGAAGGATATGAACACATTGGGGAGAGTGCAGAAGACAGCAGGACAGGTAGATAAGGCATGTGCCTTTATTAGCCGAAGCATAGACTATCAGAGCAGGAAGGTTTTCTTGGAGCTGTATAAAATGCTCATTAGTTCACAGCTCGAGTACTGCGTCCAATTCTGCTCAGCACGCTATACGAAGGATGTGATTACACTAGAGAGTGTGCAGGGGAGATTCACCAGGATGCTGCCTGGGCTGGAGTGTTTCAGCTATGAAGAGAGGCTGGTTAGACTGGGGTTGTTCTCCTTAGAGCAGAGAAGGCTGAGGGGGGACCTGATCGAGGAACACAGATAGGCTAGATAGGAAGGAATTTTAGCCCCCAAGTAGAGGGATCAATAACCAGGGGGCATAGATTTACGGCAAGGGACAGGGGATTTAGAAGGGATTTGAGGAAAAGCTTTTCACCCAGAGGATGGTGGGAATCTGGAATTCCTGGCTGAAGGGGTGATAGAGGCGGGAACCCTCACAACATTGAAGAAGCATTTAGCTGAGCACTTGAAATGCTTTAGCATGAGGGGCACAGTGGCGCAGTGGCTAGCACTGCTGCCTCATGACGCCAAGGACTCAGGTTCGATCCCAGCCCTGATCACTGTCCATGTGGAGTTTGCACATTCTCCCCGTCTCTGCGTGGGTCTCATCCCCACAACCCAAAGATGTGCAGGGTAGGTGAATTGGCCATGCTAAATTGCCCTTAATTGGAAAAAACAAATTGGGCACTCTAAACTTTTTTTTTAAAGAAATGCCCTAGCATGCAAGGCTATGGGCCAAGTGCTAGAAAATGGGATTGATCGCCAGTGCAGACATCATGGCCTGAAGGGCCTATTTTTCTGCTATAAAACTCTATGGTTACAATTTATTGGGTTCTCCGCACCCGCCTCAGGATGCGATGAGGCCAGCAAATCTCGTGAGAGGCCTCTCCCCAGATTGATCGCATCATGCATTGCGAGATCTAACGAGATCTTGCGAGGTATTGCGATCTTGATTCAGCCCATTGAGGTCGGAACCAAGATTTGCACATTGAAGTGAGCAGTTAATATCACTTGTGTATGTCTGCATCAGACCCACCCACTGCCCGGGACCTAACCGTCTCGCCTCAGAGATCTCAAGCGGGCGCCATTTAGTACTGGTTTCTACAAATGTGGGCCAGATGTAACGGCACTTGGGGGGAACTCCCAGGTGATGAGGAGGGCCCCTGGGAGGTCGGGCTCTGGGCAGGGTGGTACCCTGCCATCCCCACTGCCAGCTTGACACCCTGGCAGTGCCAGGATGCCTAGGTAGAACTGTCAGGCTGGCAGGGGCGCTGGCAGTGCCAAGGTGCCCAGGTGGCATCATGTCCATGTCGGGGATTGGGCCTCAGGGTGCCCTGCCCTTATGAGGTGGGTTGCGGAACGGGGGCGGGTCAATTACCCCCTTATTGGTGAGTTGGCCATTGGGGGTGTCTGGATGTCACAGTGGGGAGCCTAGAGATCGGGACACCATTTAAAAATAGACCAAGTATGACCTTGGCGACGTCCCGAGACCCAGAAATGAAGCTGAATCCCGTTTGATAGCGGGGTCGTTCTCTGCACTGCCAGTGCTGGGAAACACCCGGTTAAACACGCTCAACACAGGACTCTGTTTCATTTCCATTAAATCACACCCTATAACTGTATGCCTCTATGATTCCCTGAGTTCTGATTGGTCACCCAGGCCAGGTGACCCTCGCTATGCTGTGTTGCCCTTGAAGAAACAATCACAGTGGTAGCACTGAAGCCTCACGGCGCCGAGGTCCCAGGTTCGATCCCGGCTCTGGGTCACTGTCCGTGTGGAGTTTGCACATTCTCCCCGTGTTTGCGTGGGCTTCGCCCCCACAACCCAAAAGATGTGCAGGGTAGGTGAATTGCCCACGCTAAATTGCCCCTTAATTGGAAAAATGAAGTGGGTACACTAAATTTATTTTTAAAAAGAAACAATCACCACAACCAGTAAAATGATTCAGTGATTGAAATAAATCTCAAGTCTCATCGCAAACAAAGTAGAAACTAGAGGGGATCAACTTAACTTACATAAGCTGTGAATAGACAATCACAGGTTCATTTTACATCTCACTTGTCATGTGCGAAATTCAATGCTTGGCACCTTCAATCCCTACTATTTTAAGGCTTTACAAAGACTTTGAGATCCAACCCACTAAAAGCAACATTACCAAAACAGATTATCTGCCCATTGTCATATTGCTGTTTGTGGGAGCTTGCTGTGCATAAATTGACTGCTGCGTTTCCTACATTACACAGGTAACTAAATGGCAAACACTGGCTATAACGTGCTTCGAAACATACAGATGCCATGAAAAACATTAAATGAGTGCTAAATTAACCCAAAATAACAACTTAAATTGTTCCAAATTCAACCAATTTGAGTTGCCAATCATGATAATCTGCTGTGTATTTTGTGTCAAAAATAATGGGCTTAGACTATCATTAACATACTGAACGATAGCACACTTGCCTCTAAGTCAGAAGATCCGGGTTCAAGGCCCACTCCAGAGACTTGACAAAATCCGGGCTGACACTCCCGTGCAGTCCAGAGGGAGTGCTGCAGTGTTGGAGGTGCCTTCTTCCGAATGAGATGTAACACTGAGTCCCCCTCTCGTGTAACATTTTTTGAAAAAGAGCAGAGTTCTACCCAGAGGCCTGGTCAACATTTGCTCCTCAATCAAAATAACTAAAGCTGGTCATCGAGTCATTGTCACATTGCTGGTTATAAGGAGCTTGCAATGTGCAAATTGGCTTCCGGTTTCCCTACATTACAATAGTGACTACACTTAGCAGCATTTGATAAAAGCCCCTGAGATCATGAAAGACGCAATAATAATGCAAGTTATTTCTTTCTTTCACTGGGATATCGTGTTTGCGCTCTCTTGATTTTTGTCTCTATCCATTATTTCTTTCCAGCAGACGCTAAATAACTCATGGCTAAAAGGTGTCATCCACCCATGTACCAGTGCGCAAACGTGACCGAGATTGATTGTGAGTTGAATGCCTGAAATTAAACAAGAACTTTAGGGGATGGAAAATAGGTTATATTTCTTATTTCTCTTAATTAACAGCTTTTGGAGCACTGCTCCTTCCCAGGTGAATGAAGAGGTAGGTTCCAGAAACATTTATACAGACAAAGTCAAAGATGCAAGACAATGCTTTGAATGCGAGCATTTGCAGGTAATTAAGTCTTTACAGAGCCAGAGAGAGGGGTAACCCCAGGTTAAAGAGGTCTGAATTGTCTCAAGCCAGGACAGTTGGTACGATTTCGCAAACCCAGGCCAGATGGTGGGGGGGTGAATGTAATGCAACATGAATCCAAGGTCCCGGTTGAGGCTTTCACTACGCTGAATATTATGAGAAAAATGGCCTTTCACTAAACACCCAGGTATAATGCACAATAAAGAACATTAGTTTGGAACTGAAACATTGAACAGCACCAACAGTTAGCTCTGGTGAAGTGCTGCAATGGCGAGATGTTTAAGGAATCTTTGGTACCAAGGGTGGCAAAAAAAGGTTTTGAAAAAATAACAACAAAGTTTAATAGTCTGGAAATATCACAACGTTCAGCATAATCTAAAGGTACATAACCAAAGGAACATAGGAACATAGAAATTAGGAACAGAAATGGTACTATTCCGCCTGGAGGTCGGTGACCAGTGGTGTACAGTAGGGATCTATTCTGGGACCACTGCTCTTTGTGGTTTTTACACTTGACTTGGATGAGGAAGTGGAAGGGTGGGTTAGTAAGTTTGCCGATGACACAAAGGTTGGTGGAGTTGTAGATAGTGTTGAGGGCTGTTGCAGGTTACAACAGGACATTGACAGGATGCAGAGCTGGGCAGAGAAGTGGCAGATGGAGTTCAACCTAGATAAATGTGAAGTGTTTAATTTTGGAAGGTTGAATTTGAATGCTGAATACAGGGTTAAAGGCAGGATTCTTGGAAGTGTGGATGAACAGAAGGATGTTGGGATCCACGTATATAGATCCCTCAAAGTTGCCATCCAGGTTGTTAAGAAGGCGTATGGTGTGTTGGCTTTCATTAACAGGGGGATTCAGTTTAAGAGCCGCGAGGTTTTGCTGCAGCTTTATAAAACCCTGGTTAGACCACACTTGGAATATTGTGTCCAGTTCTGGTCGTCTCATTATTGGAAGGATGTGGATGCTTTGGAGAGGGTGCAGAGGAGATTTACCAGGATGCTGCCTGGACTGGAGGGCATGTCTTTTGGAGAAAGGTTGAGGGAGCTAGGGCTTTTCTCACTGGAGTGAAGAAGGAAGAGAGGTGACTTGATAGACGTGTACAAGGTGATGAGAGGAATGGATAGAGTGGATAGCCAGAGACTTTTCCCCAGGGTGGAAATGGCTGTCACGAGGTGACATAATTTTAAGGTGATTGGAGGAAGGTAGAGGGGAGATGTCAGAGGTAGGTTCTTTACACAGAGAGTGGTGGGTGTGTGGAATGCACTGCCAGCAGAGGTGGTGGTGTCAGAGTCATTTGGGACATTTAAGCGACTCTTGGACAGGCACATGGACAGCATTAAATTGAAGGGGTGTAGGTTAGGTTGATCTTAAATGGTTGGCACAACATCATGGGCTAGAAGGGCCTGTACTGTGCTGTACTGTTCTATATTCCATGTTCTATATGTTCTAAGTAGGCAATTCAGATTTTGAGCCTGCTCCGACCATTCAATCGGATCTCTTCCTGGTCCCAAAGCCACCATCTAAGGTTGCTAAATATTTGGATTATTTAGGAGCACGTTATGAAGTACAAGCATTTAAGAATTTTATTTGCATCACAATTTGAGTTAAAATATTGTAGCATTAATAATTCTCTTAAAATAGTTCCCTTATGAAGACTTTTGCAAGCTAACCCTAATCTCCAGTGCCCATGTGAGATGGTCTCATGCCACATGCCACAATTCCCTGCATTTTTTACATTTCAATTAACAAAAGAAAGGATTGCTGTTAAGATTCACATTTATAATTTGCAACATCAGCAAGGATTGCAAAATGAGCTATTCTAGATCTGAAAAGAAGCTGTGTGGAAATCTCTGCTGGACAGAAGCCCAGATGTTACGGAATTTCCTATACGTTCGTATATGTTCGTATGGGTGGCAGTACAGGTGGCAGCATTCACTGAGACCTGTACAGGATACCACTAAGTCAAAGAGACATTTGGAGCATTGGGTTAAGAAAAAAACATCAAGGCAACTATTATCGCCGAAAAACACAAATCTTCCACTCCCATTTCTGCAATGCTTTCTTTCCCATTATACACATGGAGCAGAACTAAACGAGTTGGGGAAAAGGTGGATTCTGAAGCTGCCCTCCCATTTTAGTCTTCCAATGATTTGCAGTTGAAAATTACCATGATTTTGTGTTGGTGACTAATGTTGGCATGACATCAGACCGCTTTGAGCACACTATGGAAATGGAGGGGAGCCACTTGAAGATTTTTTATCCTTGGCTGTCAGATTTGATGCGGTGCTTTGTAATTTTTGTTTTCTCATTGTCTCGCTTTGTCTTTTAATTCCTCTGCTTGTCATTATTTGTGCGTGCTCCACTTTCACTGAGTTCCTTCCTCTTTTGTTTGAGGTTATGTGCCTACATTTACCATGCAACAATACTTTCATTCTCAGGGTGGGGAGGTAAACTTTTTCAATTCCTTCTGAATTCGCTTTTCATCGATTCCTTTTAAATTCGCTCATTTTAAGTTTACTTCCGCGTGCAGCATCCCATCCAAAAACAAGGAACCCTCCAAACTGCCACTGATGAGCAAAGTCGTTCCATGCACAGCGCTGAAACTGACTCAAATCAGAGCCAAAGAACAGTCAGTTGCTATTCTCTGTCATGTCCTTGTGCTCATCAAGGTGAGAGACAACGAGCCCTGGGGAATGCTCCATATTTCACCAAGTGGCGGCAACTCATATGCCCAGGTCAGTTACGATTTGTGAAGTGTGGCCAATGCGGCTTCAACCCCTACCCGGCTCCAGTTGCACGCTTCCAGTCGATCTCAAAAGGAGTACCCCATATTGAGACAGTGTGACATTTCCATTTTCCACACTCTTTCTTCCTGCAGCCTCTCTGCGACAGGGCGAGAGTTTTCCAAATGAGCATTTATGACAATCAGTGCCAATTTTTGGATTTTTTTTTGTTTGTTTGTTATGTGGATTCGTGTCCACAGGGAAGTGGATTAAGATTATCACAGCAAGTGTCAAATGCCTCATTTTATTTGTGGATTATTATTTTTTAAAACATCCCCTTAGAAGTTCTATCTTATCTTTTATCTTAACAAATAGGTTTTAACTATTTCTGTAACTGTTAAACGGGACATTGTGGTACATTATAGGTGCTACATAAACACAGACTGTTGTTCTAACATATGTATGCAAAAACACCTGTATGTGTTTTGAAACTAGATCAAACACATCATAGATCCAATCAGTCCAGCCTCTTAATAAAATTTGGAAAACTATTAACCCCAATATTTATCTAAGACAGCAGGCAGGAATGGGCTGGGTTCAGGCAGGCCACCATATTGCAATCCACCCAGTTCTGTGCCTCATTTATAAGGGCAGATAATGTTAAGATAAAGCCTAGAACATTCAGATCTAATTTCTGGGGGGCTGAAAGTAAGGCTGAGTCACAGTCTTTCAGCTTTTCCATATTTTCTCCTCTTTGCTTTTTTATTGGTCGGTTGACTTACAATGCGTCATTCGCAATGGGAGTTCAGGTGGGTAACTTACTCCCAGTCCTCCAACAATGCTGTTCTGTAACAAGTAATTAGAAATAATGCAACATCTTCCTGGGTTAACTCTCCCGCTGATATTCCCTTCCTCCTGGAGAAAATCCTGTGGGATTGAGCCATGCGCAGCATATTCCCCACATTGGTACTGTTGAGATTCCGTGATTGTGCGCACGAATCCACGCTCAATGTCATTCTCACATCCTCCAGCACTTAGCTTTCTAATCCTCAACTTGGAAAACATTCATCTTCAAATTCAAAGCCTCTGTTGAAATGTTTTGGCTGCAACAAAACTTTGGTCCATGTTGACTTTGTACAGGCTACACCACCACATTAGTGTTGTAGCTACACTACTTACACTATCACAGTATGTTGTAGTTACATTATTTACACTATCACAGTAGTGTTGTAGTTACACTACTTACACTATCACAGCAGTGTTGTAGTTACACTACTTACACTGTCACAGTAGTGTTGTAGTTACACAACTTACATGATCATCATAGTGTTGTAGTTACACTGCTTTACACAATCACAGTAGTGTTGTAGTTACACTACTTACACTATCACATTGGTGTGGTAGTTACACTACTTACACTATCACAGTAGTGGTGTAGTTACACTACTTACACTATCGCCGTAGTGTTGCAGTTACACTACTTACACAATCACAGTAGTGTTATAGTTACACTACTTATACTATCACAGTGGTGTGGTAGTTACACTACTTACACTATCACAGTAGTGTTGTAGTTACACTACTTACACTATCACCATATTGTTGTAGTTGCACTACTTACACTATCACAGTAGTGTTGTAGTTACACTACTTACACTATCACAGGAGTAGTTACACTACTTACACTGTCACAGTAGTGTTGTAGTTACACTACTTACACTGTCACAGTGGTATGGTAGTTACACTACTTACACTATCACTGTAGTGTTGTAGTTACACTACTTACACTATCACAGTGGTGTGGTAGTTACACTACTTACACTATCACAGTAGTGTTGTAGCTACACTACTTACACTATCACAGTAGTGTTGTAGTTACACTACTTACACTATCATAGTAGTGTTGTAGCTACACTACTTACACTATCAAAGGAGTAGTTACACTACTTACACTGTCACAGTAGTGTTGTAGTTACACTACTTACACTGTCACAGTGGTGTGGTAGTTACACTACTTACACTATCACTGTAGTGTTGTAGTTACACTACTTACACTATCACAGTAGTGTTGTAGCTACACTACTTGACTCCACTTGCTACAACTGTACAGGATTTTGGTGAGAGAATACTATGTGCAGTTTTGGTCTCCACATTTAAGAAAGAATATTCTTGCATTGGAGATTGCACAGGAGAGGTTCACAATTGGTCTCTGGGTTGAGGGGGTTGTCCTCTGATGACAGGCTAAGTAAGCTTGTTTTATATTCTCTGAAGTTTAGAAGATGAGAGGAAATCTAATTGAAATCTACAATATTCTGAAGGTGTTTGATAAGGTAGAGGCTGAGAGATTGAGAATCTGGAGTACAGACTCAGGATAAAAAGCTAACCATTTAGGACTGAGATGAGGAGAAATTACTTCACGCAGTGGATTTTGAATCAATGGAATTCTCTATCCCAAGGGAGCTGTGGATGTTCCACCGTTGAATACCTTTAGGGCTCAGGACTCAGGGAATCATGGGTTTGGGGAACGGACAGGAAAGTGGAGTTGAAACCCAAGATCAGCCGCGATCATATTAAACGGCAGAATAGGCTCTACTCCTACTCCTATTTCCCGTGTTCTTGTGCTCTCAGAATCATTCTTAAATGGCAATCATATCCTTCCACAAATTGCTTCTCGCTACCTTTCAGATAAAGGGTAAAAGCGATGGTGCTTTACTGAAGCAAAGTGGCCTCAGACCTCTGGGTATTTCTGTGTCCACTTATTTTAATTCCAGATGAAAGGCGGAAGCCTTGCCCGATGGGCACAAAACAAAAATTGCCCAATGCACAGGAAAAAGCAACTGTGAAATATTGATAATCCTTGTCCCGAAAGTCCTGAAAACAATTTACACCGCCAGAAATATTCCCAGTGGTTCCAGTGTGCTGGTGACAGCACCCAACCGCCAACATACTGCAAATCACAAAGCTGATATGGTGCTTTGAATCAATTAAGTATCCTTTTAGTTCTACAGTGACAGTGGAGCTAACAAGTGACTTACTGCCACTTTTGTTTGTTATGAGTGAGTATTAGACACAGATCGAATAGTGCTTGCATTCATCCATCACGTTGTATGATTATATGGGCTATCAAACTTTGTTCTGTTGCATTTTCATGTGTGTAATACAGATGAGGATTAGATAATTCAATAAATCTCCACTGGCGAAACTAGAAGACGATTGGTAGGCTCACAGTAAACAAAACTTAATATCAGAATAATTCATTTTGAGAAACCATATTGAGCATCGCTGCAAGCAATTATTTTACAACGTTTTTTTTTAAGGTATTTTCACTTTTCAAAGAGAACATGGAAATATCATCAGAAATCAATGGGCTAGAATGTACATTCTACACCTGATTTTTTAAAGAAACAGGTTTTCTCTGATGCAAGGTCATCAACTTGAAACATTAACCGTCGATTTCATTCTCCACAGATGCTAACTGTTCTGCTCAGTGTTTCCACCATTTCTGGATTTGTTCTATTCTGTAACTTATTGTCCAGCAAGTTCTCTAACTTACCTCTTTCTATATGGGTTGCTTTTCTTATTTCAATCTTTATTAATTAAGGGAGTTAAAATTGTTTCTTGGCTATCAGCTATGCTGCTTTTTAGAGTTTCATGCAAATATGAGGGGTGGGATTCTGCCGTAATCGGCGGTGCCGGCAACTCTGGCGGGACGGAGTGGCGTGAACCACTCCGGCGTCGGGCCGCCCCAAAGGTGCGGAATCCTCCGTACCTTCATGGGCTAGGCTGGCCCCGGGGTGGTTTGCGCCGCGCCGGCCGATGGGGAAGGGGCTTGGCGCCACGCCAACCATCGCCGAAGGGCCTCCGCCCTTCGGCGCAAGGTGGCGCATACACGGGAGCGCCAGCGTGTGCTGGCATCACCCAGCGCATGCGCGGGAGGGTTCGTCTCCACATCGGCCATGGCGGAGGACCACAGCGGCCGATGCAGAGGAATAAAGTGTCCCCACGGCACAGGCCCACCTGCGGATCGGTGGGCCCCGATCGCGGGCCAGGCCACCGTGGGGGTACCTCCTGGGGCCAGATCCCCCCGCGCCCCCCCCCCCGAGAACCCCGGAGGCTGCCCGCGCCGCCAGCTCCCGCCGGTAAGGATCTACTCTAATTTACGCCGGCGGGACTGGCAAAAAACGGGTGGCCACTCGGCCCATTGTAGGCCGGAGAATCGCCGGGGGGGCCGCTGCCAGTGGCCGCCGCGCGAGAAAAACAAGGCGACACGGTGGCGTAGTGGTTAGTGCTGCTGCCTCGCGGCGCCGAGGACCTGTGTTCAATCCCTGCCCCGGGTCACTGCCCGTGTAGAGTTTGCACATTCTCCCCGTGTCTGTGTGGGTCTCACCCCCCACAACCCGAAAAGATGTGCAGGGTAGGTGGATTGACCACGCCAATTGCCCCTTAATTGGAAAAAAAAGGATTGGGTACTCTCAATTTTAAAGATATTTGAGAAAAACGGCAGCAAAATATCGATGCGAATGTTTCTGAGAAAGAGGCTTCTCCACAAGTCTTCATATTTGAGAGCCAATACCATCCGCTGTTGGCAAGCATGATGATGGAAGGGTGGAATGGATCCAGTCAGTTTTTTTCCCCCTATAGTTTCCTGCTAGTCTCAACAAGATCAAGAACTGCTTAAATGTACTTCAATTCTGAGAGGTAGATTGTGGGGTGAATCAGCCAAGGTAGTTGTGCTGTGCTGCACATTTCACAGAAGTTTACTTTTTTTTGAGATGAGTGGTTGCAAACTCCCTTAAAACAAAAACAGCTTGGGTGTCTTGGTACCAATGATGCTAAAACGTCTAGCTCCCAGCATGGAAACCGAAACTTGAATCCCAGTTTCAACTCGCACTTGTACTCTAACCTTCCTACCGACAAGGTGGGTTTTGCAAGTCTGTGGTGGGTTACCTGGGGAAGAGGAACCCCCCGCCCTTCACCACCTCAAGAGGAGCACACATGTGAAAGGTTAACAATGAATAGTGTCTATGGTGCCCCAGCGAGTGTCTTCGGAGTTTGATGTCCCATCCACCCAGCTGAGGAGCATTACATAGTCACAGGGGGGTAGACCATGAGAAAGAGGAAGCATTCAAGCTAGGAAATGGAGGAGGAGGGGGAAAGGTTGCAAAAATTATCGTGGATCAATAACGGTTTTGATGTATTTATTAAAAGTAAAATAAAGTGAGACCTTTTAGGGTAAGATGGTTGCCCTGAAGAAGTTGGTGTTGAAAGAGTACAGGAAGCACTAATGAACTCTTTTTTGACTACACTGAAGAAGAGATTGTGTAACTTTGATTCTATCAGTTTTGAAATGTAAGGCTGTGCTGACTGACAGAAAGGAATACTGCCGCTTTAAGCGGAATTGACTGAATAGACACTTTCCTCTTGAGTGCATTGATGCTGTAACCTGGAGGCTGGTTCAGAGCAGCAGCAGGAAGATAACTTGCCAGCTGCCGCCTCTGACTTCCTCTCTTATTTCAACTTGCCAACTGTTGTGGACGTCTTCCTGGCTTTCATTTCAACTCAGGATTGACACGTCAAGCAAAGCCGTGTACCAGCTGAAAGGAACTGGTTACCTCATAGCTTGTACAAAAGTGAAGGGGGAACTTACAAAACTGGTTTTGTAAAACTGGCGCTCCACAAAGTGCACATTATTGCAAAGAAAAAAGCCCCAATAATTTTGCTTGGAGAAGGAACAATTCAATTTTAAATTACCAAGCGTTGATTTGGCCTCAACCAAAAATAATAACCTATCCATGCGAATTGTGCAATACTGACGTCCTCAACTCTAATCTGGACATGCACAATTCAGCAATGGACCTTCTGGTAACTAGGTTGCAGTTGTTTCCCATCATATATGTCGCAAACACTTGCACGTGCTACTTATCTGATAAAGATTTGAGGTTTCTCAAACATTAACCATCAACTTTCCAGATGTTGATATGTAATCCAAAATTGCAGATTGGACCACTTGAAACGGAAATAAATAAACAAAATAAATAATTGCTTACTGTCACAAGGAGGCTTCAATGAAGTTACTGTGAAAAACCCCTAGTTGCCACATTCCGGCACCTGTTCGGGGAGGCCGGTACGGGAATTGAACCCGCGCTGCTGGCCTAGTTCTGCATTACAAGCCAGCTGTTTAGCACACTGTGCTAAACCAGCCCCTATGAAATCAACAGTTTGGAATGTTTATGAAATAAAATGAAATAAACAGTTTGGTGAGGTAAATTATCAGATGGTGACTTATCTGCTAAAACTACCATTTGTTTCTTTTGACAAATCCCCCAAACCATTATGTTTTAAAAATCTATTTTTAACTTATTTTCTCTCTCTGCTCTTTGCGTAGGTTGCAAGTGTTGGCAACTGATGGTCATTATCACTGTTGTATTGCAGTCAGTCAGAGGGGATACGGATTTGCAAGCTACTTGCCTGTACACCCATGGCAAGGCCAGCATTTGTTTCCCGTCCCTAATTGCCCTTGACCT
Organism: Scyliorhinus torazame; assembly: GCF_047496885.1. Taxonomy (NCBI): domain Eukaryota; kingdom Metazoa; phylum Chordata; class Chondrichthyes; order Carcharhiniformes; family Scyliorhinidae; genus Scyliorhinus; species Scyliorhinus torazame. The sequence goes on from NC_092723.1 coordinate 8,195,625, forward strand.
GAATGGCTTGCTAAGCCATTTCAGGGAGCAGTTGGCAGATTTCTTTCTCTAAAAGGTTTTGGTCAACCAGGTGTTTTTTTTTATGACAATGGATAATAGTTTCATAGTCACCATTACTGAGAATAGCTTTCAATTCCAGATTTATTAAATTCCACCAGTTGCCACTGTGTGATTTGAACCCATGTCTGCAGAGCATTAACGTGGGACTCTAGATTATTAGCCCAGTGACATTGCCACTCTATCAGTGTTTGCCCATGTATGTAGGGCCATAGAAGCTTACAGCACAGAAATAGATCATTCAGGTCATTGTGACGTTGATGGCTCCTTGCAATAACATTCAGAAACAATTCCCAATGCCCACCATCTTCTTTGTGACCCTTTATCGTCCTAAACTTTCAACTTGTCACTTTTCCTTTTAAAAAATGCAATTGGTTGTGCTTCAACCATTCCCTCAGGCAAAGGTCCAACAACTTTTTTAAAAAAACAATTTCTCCTCATTCTTTAGTGTTCAAGTGGCAATTTTAAATTGACGATACTCCTCATCGCCGACTCCACAACCAAAGGCAAATTCAAATTTTCACCCTTCTGTCGAATCGCTTCAGCTTAGCAGTGTGGCTGACAATTCATCTGAATGATAACTCAGTACCTGGAGTAAACCCAAGCATGAATCAAGTTCTCCTAGGCTACAGCACATCAAACTAAGACCTTCCGCCACTAGCCTGCTGGATCTATTCATAGTTTACAAGAGGCCATGCACAAAAATTGATTTCTTTCACAACAATACAAAGGCCATCCTTTTGCACAGTCTCCTCCCCTCCCAAAAGCATTTTGTAGAAAATATAAAAACGGTTATCATCCTTCGCTTTTTAAAGAATTCCATCTGTTATAATTTTCACTCGCATTGTTTCTTAGGAGGCTGAATTGTCCGTTCTGAGAGAATGCTGCTACTGGAGCAAATATTGAGGAAAAGTTTGAATATCCTTCACCATTACATAGCAGCCTAGACATCTCTAATAATAAAATGTGGCATTACTCTGTGTACCGCTTGCAATGCTGAAATGTTGCTGTATATTTTAAACATGTTACTGTCTCCAATCTTAATCTTTTGTCCACTGGTATTGTCAGCAGTAATTTTTAGGCTTTTGAGAACTGTCATGTAAACAAAGAATCATAGACTCATAGAACGGTTGCAGCATTGGAAGAAGGTCGATCGGCCCAACATGGCCATGCTGGATCTCTGCAAGATCTATTCACTTAGTGCAACTCCCCCACCTTTTCCCTCCCAATCTTTCCTCTTCAGATAATGAGTCAATTCTCTTTTAAAAGCCATGATTGAATCTGCCACCGCGATGCTCTGAGACGTTCATTCCAAAAGTGTACTAGCAGTTTGCAAAAAAATAATTAAGTCAGGGTAAAGACATGGCAATTTATTGATGCGATATACTCATTCTTAAATTTAGCTAATAGCTTTACATTAATGAAAACTAGGGCATTGTTTTTTTTAATTGCTTGTTTTCTTTTCATTGTATTTTCCTTGTCACAGTCTCCTCCAAGAACAATTAGAAGATAGTAATATCTGGGGGTTTTTTCATCACAATCCTTTCATGGAGAAATGATACCCTATGTGGATTTAAAAGGTCCCATGGCATTATTTCACGAAACATTATGGAAGGTCTCCCAGTGGCCTGGCCAATATTTATTCCTCCAACAGTATCACGAAAATAGATTATTTGGCCCCTATCACATTGCTGTTTGTCCAAGCTTTCAGCGTGCAAATTGGCTGACTAAAATAAACAGTGACTAGACTTCAAGAAGGTGTTTCATTGCCGTAAAGCATTTTGGGATATCCTAACGTTGAGAAAGGCAGTGTGTAAATATTGCAGTTTATTGGTGGTGTGTCATCAGAAAGATTAAGTTCTAACATCCTAATTATTCCAAGTTACAACGTTGATGCAAAAATAGCATAGGGAGGGAGTCCCTCCCAATTTCTCTTTACTGTAACGACCTTCTTCTAAATAATGGTCATGTGGACAAGCTATTTTACTGTTTTTACGGCATGCACTGCAGGTTAACCTAGACTATTGGGAATTAAGGAAAGCAATCCCCCACAGGCCCATTAACTTTGGATAACTTTGCCCTGAGTGATCTGTTCGGAAATCTTCTTCACTTAGACTAGTTGCACTGGCTAATACTGAGGTAATCGAAAATTAATGTCAATTGTGTCCATGCTCATTGTTATAAGTATCCTATCTGCTTGTTGGTTTCAGCAAGGATACCAAATGTTAGGCTACAATTGAGCTCCCCGTATCTGCGTGGGTTTCCTCCGGGAGCTCCAGTTTCCTTCCACAGTCCAAAGATGTGCAGGTTGGGTGGGGTTATGGGGATAAGGCAGTGGAGTGGTCCTTGGTAGGGTGCTCTTTCAGAGGGTCGGTACAGACTCGATGAGCCGAATGGCCTCCTTCTGCACCACAGGAATTCTATGGTTCTATGAGCTCGGTCCTGACTGAAAATAGGAAATGTCAGCAGGATTTCTAGGCTCCTGATCAATGCCAAACTATTGGAAGGTTCATGAGAATGCGTTAAGTGTAGACGAGATTGGACTCATCTGCAATGCGTTCTATGCTAATGTGGGCTGGCAGCAGTGATTGCCGACGCAAATACCAAACGTGCCTTAGGTGAGGTACCAGAAAGTTGTTGGTGATTATGGAATCATTGTCCCTTGCAGATAAGAAGCAGGAAAGGAGAATAAAGACATTGTATACGATATGCTTGAAGTTTGACAGGACGACATGTTGGATAGCACGAGGAGAATCCATGGTACACGAGTGGGTGTTGTCTGGTAACACAATAATTAAATGGTCAAAACCTGTACAGTTCTCGACATGGGCTGCTTTAAACCAGAAGGCCATTGTAAGCTTCTTTCTACTGAACAGACAAAAGCTCAAACATGGATTCAAATTCTTATTAAATCAGGAAAAGGCAAATCAGACCTGTGGGGAGAATTCCACACTGAGCATAAACTGTAGCTATCCATCATCACTTGTCAAGTAAAAGTCTGGAACCACTCCCTTCAATACTTCATAATCTTCCCTTCCACAATAAATTACACCTTTATGCTGAACGGAAGTTTCTATTTTACGTATCATGGGATCTAATAAAGCAATACATTTTGAAGATATATTTATTTTCCTCATTTCTACGCTTCAGAAATCTTGCCTTTGTGCAATTGCATTCAAGTCATTGTCAAGTTTGGCGTGACGATTATTGAGAGGATGTCAATAATTTCAAAGCTGCAACTCGGACATATTTTGTTTTACAACATCTGGAGTCACCTCATCATTTGGTATACCCGTCACGTGCTAATCTGGAAAGCAGTTACACCAGTTTGAGTGCATCTTAGGCGCCTGCTAGAAGAGGCATGGTGAAAAATGCTGCATCATCAGAGACATTGTGAGATCAACTGAAGATGGAAACCTGCCTCCTTCACCAGAGGCACAGTTTTGTGGAGCCAGCCAATAATCGGAGGTGTTCTCGGCCTGGACAGAAGCCTTTCCATTCGCAAGGGTGGAAGTAACTTGCTGACTGTCCTGATCATTTGAGGCAAAGAGAACAGGAACAGCAAGACTTCATCTTTGGTAATTGGGTTGGCAATCATTGCTCCAGACCGATGAGCTGGCATTGACCAATCATCTCCAATGCCTTCTATGTTAGGCATAGAAGGCATTGTAGATGAGTCCAATCTTAACGCAATCTTAACACATCAGCCTATCAACAGGGTAGAGAAACCTAACTGCTCCTTCTTCCCCACAACAGCAAAATTAATTTCCAAAACGACAATTTGGGCAGCACAGTAGCATAGTGGTTAGCACAATTGCTTCACAGCTCCAGGGTCCCAGGTTCAATTCCCGGCTGGGTCACTGTCTGTGTGGAGTCTACACGTTCTCCCCGTGTCTGCGTGGGTTTCCTCCGGGTGCTCCGGTTTCCTCTCACAGTCCAAAGATGTGCAGGTTAGGTGGATTGGCCATGCTAAATTGCCCTTCGTGTCCTAAAAGGTAAAGTGGGGGTTACTGGGTTACCGGAATAGGGTAGATATGTGGGCTTGAGTAGGGTGCTCTTTGTAAGGGCCGGTGCAGACTCAATGAGCCGAATGGCCTCCTTCAGCACTGTAAATGCTATGATATATGACATCTTCAGTCTTCCCGGTCTTTCCCACTTTCCCACTCCTACAAGTCCTCTCCCGGCCCTTTTACACTAAACCAAGCCTGTAGGAAATTCGAGCTTCGTTTACCCTCGTACAAACATTTAAAACTTTATGGAAAGATATTCACTAAAGCAAAGCTAGAAATAATCTTGTTAGTTCCAGGCTTGACTGTAACATAATGGCATTGTTCCAAAGTGATGGATAAAATGGCCTTTGCTCTCACGTCTTCACCTGCAAAGGATTACATCAGAGGTCACATGCCAATGGCAAGCTCAATGCCCAAAGGCACTTCTCCAAACAGGTATCATCCCATTGCCAACCACACAATTGTTCCTATTTGCAAATCTGCAAATTACCAAGAGAAATTGGTCCATTAAAATTGCAACTACTGTCTTCCTTTCCTGATCACCTGAGGCTGTGCAGGGTTATCCTCAGAACATTTCTATCCTCCAATATGACTTGCAGATTGTTTTGTATTCATGTTTGTTCCTCCTTGGAACAAGGTGACTTTGAGAGTCCGATCACATAGTCATGATGTCACCGGCCATTTGCATGGGCAAATGGGCAGTCTCTCCTAACAGCCTGTAGAGTGAACACTCTTCCAATAAAGCTCTTTGTTTGTTTTTGTGCCTTCATGGTCTGCAAACCTATCCTTCAAAAATACCACAAAGGAAACTGGCGATGAGGAGATCGGAAACACGCCGGCAGACTCCCAGAGAACTAAAAAAAATATAGAACAATTGTCAATCCGTGCACAGGCATCCGAAAAGGATTAAGAAGCTAAAATATTTGCTACACCAAAGCTGGCTAGAGAGGGGTGTCAAATATCGGCAGCAGCCGTCGAAGGAACTAAAATTTAAACATAGGTTTCAGAGGAAACAACATTGAAAATGAGCTTGCCATGTGCTCTGCCTGGAAAGATCTGTAATGGTACAGGGACTACTGTGACTAGCAAATAGCCTGCAACAATAATTTAGAACTGGGGGGGTTCCAAAACCTGGAAGGAAACAGGGGCGCCTGGTTCGAAAAAAGAAGTTAGATAGTGCTAAAAGTTTTGTGCACATCGTGCTTACACAAGTCCATAGTGGTGGGAATATTTGGTGCCCTGGGACTATGATTAGAACTCCAAACGGTGGAGCTCATATACTGAACAATTCGATTGTTTTATCCAAACAAATAAAATTGCGGCAAATATCGTAGTCCCAACTTTCCTGAGTACAATGGGGACAGGAGGGGGGATTATTTAACCTCCTGTGAAGTCTGGTGCAGCTAGAAAAACCAGGCTAAACAACCCATGATGACATTGCGGAGATATTACGGGACCACTTCTCACCTGAACCTTTGGTCATCAATGAGAGGTTTAGGTTCCAAAAACATAACCAACAAGAAGGTGAATCAATCACACAGTTCATAGGAACTTTGGAGAAATTAGCTGAGTACTGTGAATTTGGAGATGTCTTGTATGACACCATTAGAGACAGATTAGTATGCGGGTTAAGAAGTGAAGCTATCCATAAAAGCTGTTAACAGAAAGCAACTTAAACCGAAAGACGACTTTAAAAGTCACAACCTCTATGGAATTAGCAGCTAAGGAGGCCCAACAATTAGGTTTGAACACTAAAATCCATAAAATGTCAGCTGAGACCCAAATACAGAAACAGGGTTGAAATTGCCACCGCTGTGCAAAAACAGGGCGGGCAGGGCAGACTGCTGGTGCAAAGATGAAAATGCAGAAATTGTGTTAAAAGGGGGAACATCAAACTTATGTGTTGGGGAAAGAAACAACAAGTTCCAAACAAGGACTAGAAAAAGCAAGAAGCAAGTGTATCAAGTGGAAAAACAAATAGAGGGAAAGGGATCCATGTGAGACAAAAAGGCGTGAAAAAGGACCAGAGTCACAGTCAGATGACCAAGTGTCATTGAACGTACCGGCCATCACAGGGACAACAAACTGGGCCACTCCTTTACTGGTCGGACACCAGTGAAAATGGAGGGCCCTGGAGCAGCAGTTTCATTGGTACCAGAAACTGTTCGTTAAGAGAAATTATACCATATCACCTTAAAACCCTCAAAGATAAGATTAGAAACCTATACTGGGGAAGTAGTGTCGTTGAGGGGTTGTATTGTTGTAAATGTGCAGCTGAACCGACAGAGCACATACTTGTCCCTGCACGCCATTTAAGGTAACCATCCAGCCCTAATGGGGAGAATGTGGCTGGAGAGAGTGAAACTAAACTGGGCCGAGATTAGTCTAATGTCAGAGTCCGAAGCAGGTCTACCAAAGATGTTGAAGAAACATGCCATTATCTTTAATGGAGAGCTGGGAAGCATGAAAGAGACCTCGGTCAAGCTGAAGGTTAAGGACAAAAGCCAAACAAGATGATTAAAAGCTAGGTCGTGCCATATCCACATTCGAGGCAGAATTACAGAGGCTGACCAAGGTGGGGGTCCTCGAACCCGTTAGTACAAGTGATTGGGCCAGACCAATAATACCCATGATGAAGAAAGGTGGTTCAGTACACACATGTGGCGATTTTATTTTTGGTGGCCAGTGCTCGATGGCAAAATCGAGGAGGTGGTGGGCATCTGTTCGGCTTGTGCTAAGGTTCAAAACCTACCGCCACTAGCGCCATTAGACTCATGGGAATGGGCAGAGGGTCCATGTCAAAGAGTTCATGCAGATTAAGCCAGACCATTCAAAAGACAAATGTTTTTCATTGTTGCAGATGCGCACTGAAATTAACCAGAAGTCATTATTATGAAGACTACGTCCTTGGACAGAAATATAGAAAGACTGGGTGAGATTTTACAAGATTCGGTTACCCTGAACAATTTGTTAGTGAGAATGGGTGACAATTCATTTCACAAGAATTCACAAATTATCTAAATGAGAACAGAATCCAACACATCCGATCTGCTCCTTATCATCCTGCCATCAATGGGCTGGCTGAAAGGTTTGTCCAGACAATGAAGCATCATTGAAGGTAACTCGTGAGCAAGGATCATTGTCTAAACGAATAAGCCAATTCCTGGTGACATAAAGGAATACAACACATTCGAGAACACAAGGGGCAGGATTCTCTGATCCTGGAGGCGAGCCGCATGCGCGGTTTCTCCCTTCTCCGCGCCGGCCTCGACACTACATGGCGCAGGGCTACAGGGGCTGGCGCGGAACAAAGGAGGCCTCCAGCCCAAGAGGCCGGCCCGTCGATTGGTGGGCCCCGTTCGCGGGCCAGGCCACACCGGAGGCGCCCCCCCCCCCGGGGTCGGACCCCCCCTCCCCCCTACAAGCCGCCTCCAAACCCTTCCATGCCGAGGTCCCACCGGGTAAGACCAGGTTAGAAAGGTGCCAGTGGGACTCAGGTTTTTCGCTACCGCTGCTCGGCCCATCCCGGACGTAGAATCGCCGGGGGGGCCCCATAGAGCGGCCCCCGGCCAGCGCCGTGCCGACCACGCCGGCGCCAATGGTGGCGGTTGCGTCCCAGCGTCGGGAGGCGTGGCGCGATTTGCGCCGGTCCCACCGATCATGCGCGGACCTGCGGCGCTCATCTGACCCGGTGTGGGTCGCTCCAGTGCCGTGCTGGTCCCCTCTAGGGGCCAGAATTGCTGATCCTGAGGCCATGTTGATGCCGTCGAGAAACGCGACGGCGTTTACGACGGCATCAACACAGCAGGTGCAATTCTCCCATCAGGAGTCTAAGTGCCAACGCCGGAGTGAAAACCGGAGTGTTTCACTCCGGCGTCGGAGGCCATTCCCAGCCCCCTATTCTCCTGCCCCCGGGGGGCTAGGAGCGGAGTCGCATCATTTACGCGCCGCGTAAAAGCTGCGCCGCGTAAATGACGTCACCCGTGCATGCGCGGTTGCCGTCCTCTCCGAGGCCGCCCCTCAAGAAGATGTCGGATGGATCTTGCGGGGCAGCGGAGGAAAGGAGGTCCTCCTTCAGAGAGGCCGGCCCGCCGATTGGTGGGCACCGATCACAGGCCAGACCCCATTTGAGGCCCCCCCCCTCCCCTGGTGCAGGAACCCCCCCCCCCCCCCCCCACAGGCCGACCCTCCAGCGTTCCCGCGCTATTGCCACCGGCAGCGACCAGGTGTGGACGGTAGGGGTGGGAACCCGTCGTATTAGGCAGGCCGCTCGGCCCATCCAGGCCGGAGAATCGCCGCTCGCACGTTGCAAACGGTGAGCGGCGATTCTCCCAGCGGCCAGCCGTGATTCTCGCCATGAGCCGGTTTGGGGGGGGTGGGAGAATCGCGTGCGGGCGTCAGGGTGGCGTGGCGGGACAGGCACGGAGCCCAGGCAATTCTCCCGCCCGGCGTGGGGGGGGGGGGGGGGGGGGGAAAGAATTCCGCCCTTAGCCTCAGGATCAGAGAATACCGCCCAGGGTTCTCCGGCATTAATCATGATAAAATATCAGTCTCACACAGCGTTTGATTTGCTGAAGCCGCTTAAGGCAAAATAAATTGTTGAGAGAAACCAGCAAAGTCAGCTTTTGCGATGCTAGAACAGAGCTAACCTCATGCTTTCCAGAAAGATCAGGAAGTATTGGAAAGGAACTATACCACCAGTGCGAAGTGGATACCTGCCATTGTCTTAGCACAGACAGGACCGGTCTCCTACACCATTCACAGTCAGGATGATGTCGTGTGGAGGAGATATGCTGATCTAGAACTAGTTTACCAGAAACATAATCAACTGAGTGTCTGCCAAGTGAAGGCCTAGACGTTCCTGAGAACCTGACAATATCAGAAACAACTGCGTAATTCAAGGCCCCAGTTGAGGACACTTCAACACCGAGTCAACCTCCGAACACTCTACCGACTCCGGCTGAGACAACGGAGGACGACGTCCAAACTAAACCAAAAACACCAGAGGTTACAGTCAACACGAGACAGCAGACACCATGGGCGGGATTCTCCGGTATCGGCGCGATGTCCGCCGACCGGCGCCAAAAACGGCGCAAATCAGTCCGGCATCGCGCCACCACAAAGGTGCGGAATCCTCCGCATCTTGGGGGACCGAGCCCTAACCTTGAGGGGCTAGGCCTGAGCCAGACTGATTTCCGCCCCGCCAGCTGGCGGAAAAGGCCTTTGGTGCCCTGCCAGCTGGCGCAGAAATGACATTGCCGGGCGGCGCATGCACGGGAGCATTAGCGGCCGCACACGGCATCCCCGCGCATGCACTGTGGAGGTAGTCTCTTCCGCCTCCGCCATGGTGGAGACCGTGGCGAAGGCGGAAGGAAAAGAGTGCCCCCACGGCACAGGCCCGCCCGTGGATCGGTGGGCCCCGATCGCGGGCCAGGCCACCGTGGGGGCACCCCCCGGGGCCAGATCGCCCCGCGCCCCCCCCAGGACCCCGGAGCCCGCCCGCGCCACCTTGTCCCGCCGGTAAGAGAAGTGGTTTAATCCACGCCGGCGGGACAGGCATTCTAGCTGCGGGACTTCGGCCCATCCGGGCCGGAGAATCGCGGGGGAGGGACCGCCAACCGGCGTGGCGCGATTCCCGCCCCTGCCGAATCTCCGGTGCCGGAGAATTTGGCAACCGGTGGGGGTTGCCAAATTCACCGACCAGCACACAGAAATCAAAGCCCTCCAAAACGTCTAACTTTTGTCAGTTGTGTTTATTAATTGTTCATAATTTTAAATTTTGATTGTTAAGGTTATGTTGTGTTTTATTGCAGGAACCTCTTATGTAAAGAGGGAGGAAAGTGTCATGTATTCATGTTGGTTCCTAGTTGGAACAAGGTCACTTTAAGAGTCCAATCACCTGGCGTATTGATGACATCATCGGCTGTTTGCGCGGACAAACGGGCAGCCTATCCTAGCAGCCTGTAGAGTAAACACCCTTCCAATAAAGCTCTTGTTTTTTGTATCTTCATGGTCTGCAAGCCCATCCTTAAAAGTATCACAGAGATGCATGTTATTTCCAATCATTGGGATTGTGTGACCACAAGAGTTTTGATTGTTGACTTTTGGCCGAACACAAAGAAATATTACAATTAAATAATTACTGCAGCCTTCTGTCTTGAGTTGCTTTAGTTGTGATTGACGTCTGATCAACATTGCAAACACTACAGGGACCTTTACCGTATTTTATGTTTCATTATTTTACAAGGAAATACTTCTAATCGATTGCTAAAACTTAAAAAACGGCGGTGTGAGCTTGGCAGGTCTCCCTTTGACAAATGGGGTCAACAGGGATATTCCAAAATATCGCATTACGACTTCACAAATTTACCAAACTGATTCTACGCCACTGATCTGCTAAGTGGACCCACGATATTTCTTCAAGGAAATGGAAGTACCAAATGGCTCCCAATAGATGTGAATTCTCCCAAAATACCAAGAGCAAGTTCCGTTTGTTTTTGTGCAGAGCTTCTGATTTCTCCAAAATTAGAAACAAGTTACAAAAACACCAACCAGCTTACACGGCAGCTAAACCCAACATGACTGACACCAAACAAAGTCTGATGACCTCCAGGGTTCAAAGTACAAAGTCGCAATAATATTTTTCAGGATGCAGTAGCTATTGTTTCCAGGAAATCAATGTTTTTTTGCGAAAAAAATAAATAAAAGAAGCTGCACATATCCTCCTTAAACATTGTGCTCAGCCGTGACTTAACATTGGATTGAATGTGCCCAGTCCTGTCGGGCTGATTCCTGAACAGCCTCACAAATCTTGCTCATCGCGAAGTCTGTGGGTCATGTAATATTCAGTCCATTGGCTAGTTTCAATATTCATACAGGTCCCCAGTAGCAACAAGTAGCTTGTGAACACTCCACAGGGAACATGAATGGGCAATCAGTGTAGGTGTTTATCTTGGTTTTAGATCACCAAACACAATTTAAATAGATCCATCCCCATAAGCAATTACCAGCTATTAACATCATTGCTTTCTAATGACATTTGAGAGGGCGACACCATCAACCACGGCAATACCGTTGTGGTTTTATCTTAATGTCAGTTTTATTGGATTTTAAAGTTGACTCCTCTATATATTTTTTTCAATTTACAGTATCCAATTCATTTTTTCCAATTTTTTTGGTGGGGGGCAATTTAGCGTGGCCAATCCACCTACCCTGCACACCTTTGGGTTGTGGGGGCGAAACCCACGCAAACACGGGGAGAATGTGCAAACTCCACACGGACAGTGACCCAGGGCCGGGATCGAACCTGGGACCTAGGTGCCATGAGGCAGCTGTGCTAACCACTGTGCCACCGTGCTGCCCTGACTCCTCTACATTATTGAATAAAACCTGTACATCTTTTATCCTAGGAATCAGCATTTGCATTTATTTTGTGAATTTATCAATTCAATTCAAATCAGAGCCCCAAAATGAACAGAACTGCAATAAGTTTAAATCTGATAGTAAATAAAACACATATATTCTACCAACCCTTTGCATCTATAACTGAATGATAGTGGTCAATGATCACTACTGAACATTTCATCAACTTTGCTTCCAATCTCTACCCATCCTTAACCGTCATAGGCCATCTTCTGTAGCAGAATTTCAAAACTGTTTTGCTTTCTCCTCAGCCAAGGAACCCCTTCCACCGTCACGCTTGACTATGTATATTCCTCCCTCCCAAAACTATAACTGAGTACTCATCTTCCAGCTTAGCTGCCTCCGCATTCAATGCATCACCCTCCGACATCTTGGTTACCTCTAAAGTGGTGCTACCACCAATCATATCATTCCCCTCCCCTTTCCAAAGGGAGCACTCCTTCCAGGACACGTTGCTCCATTTTCCCATTGCATCCCACCCTCCCGACGAAATGCCCTCCCTTTACCTCGACACCTTCCTGTGCAAGTACTGGACATGAAACACCTCTCCTTTTACCTCATCCCATCGCACCACATGGAGCGCCAAACATTCCTTTCAGTTGAAACAACAACTTACCTACTGTATTCACCGCACGCAATGTGGGTCTACTCTATGTCAGGGAGATCAATTGGAGATTGAATGATGACTTTGCTGAACATGTTCATTCAATTGACAAGCAGAACAACCAGCTTCTGGTCACTTCCACTCTGACCTCTCTCCTCAACCTCCTACATTGTTACAATCAAGCTGGACAAGCAGCGCCTTATCTTTCTCCTCAGTTTTTGGGCTTTAGCATTTCTCTCCTGTTTCCTAATGGACATCAATTGCAGTTAATGAAACAAGAGCGACTGGGAGTGAAGGAGATGCGGACTGGTGCTTGAGGTGGGTGGTCCCCAGGTCCTAGGAAACACCAACCTTTCTTCCAGCACATTCCTGGGACATGGGTACAGGCCGAACCTCTCCTCATCAGATACTCTGCCCAACCCAGGTATTAATCTTTTGCTCTACTCCTGCACCTTCCTTCTCAATGTACTTGCCTAAAAGCTGTTAACCTATCACACCTTCCACTTCTGATGAAAGGCCATCACTCTGTTTCTCTTCGCCCATGAATGCTCTCCACCTTGCTGACTTGTTCAAGCATTTTCTCTCCTTACTTCAAATTTCCAGATTTTGTTTTGGTTCTATCATTGTGTGATTAGATCCGGGGACCATGTCTACACGTGCTGACTTCCTGAAAGCCAGTAATTACCTTGAGTGCAAGCATTGGAGACATTTAGCAACGTGCACAGCTCTCTTTGTATTTTATACTTGATTCATACACATGTTTGCATAATAGTATGATTCTGGGGCAGCACGGTAGCACAGTGTAGCACAGTGGCTAGCGCAGTGGCTTTGCAGCTCCAGGGTCCCAGGTTCGATTCCCAGCTGGGCCACTGTCTGTGTGGAGTCTGCACGTTCTCCCCGTGTCTGCGTGGGTTTCCTCCAAGTGCTCCAGTTTCCTCCCACAGTCCAAAGATGTGCAGGTTAGGTGGATGGGCCATGATAAATTGCTCTTAGTGTCTAAAAACGTTAGGTGGGGTTACTGGGATAGGGTGGAGGTATGGGCTTAAGTAGGGTGCTCTTTCCAAGAGCCGGTGCAGACTCGATTGGTCAAATGTCTTCCTTCTGCATTGTAAATTCTACGATTCTGTTTTCCCTTTCAGCGGAAAGTAATCTTTTTGAAAAAGAACTATTGATTTGCATCTTAATTCTCCCTATTTCCATAGAGTAGCATTTATCTCAGAGGCTCAGTTTGTCACTGAATCTCAGTGGCTCAGCACTTGTATAGATTGACCCACACAGAGCAAGAAGGCTCTGGGTCTGATCACCAATCTGCTCTGCATGAGCTGAACCCAGACAAATGTTATAGAAGTTGCCCAGGACTAATATGGAGTCTTGGGCTGAATTTGTCCCCTTCTGCAATATCGCCCTCAGTCTGTGTTGGTGTACAGGGCATGCGATGTGCATCCATATGATAGGACTTGAATCCACCTCTAATATTGGGTTTGGGAATTATAGGGCGCAATTATCCCCAATGATGTCTTAGAGAGGGTGCTCTTTCCAAGGGTCGGTGCAGACTAGTTGGCTGAATGGCTTCCTTCTGCACTGTAGAGATACTATAACAGATACCCACGAGTGTTTTTCTTTTGCAGACTGGAAGGACGTTACTTTCAGCTACATTTAGTCAGTACTTGATTGGCTGATCAAATGTGCCCTTTAGCACCATTTTAATGTTCAGCTTTGCAAGGCCACAGCAACTTTAGATGCAGCTACGTAGCGGAGGCTTGACCCACGTACCTCTTCGTTTTGTAGCCCTCTTCCTTGTAATTTGATCCAGACAACATGAGACTTTATCAAGTTCAGGGCACTCCTCTTTTTCACCTTCCTTGCCAAATTTATGTGATTCCTGCCTGACCATTTCACATTTGCTGGAAAAGCTTAATTGCTGTGCCTTCGTACATTAGAGACTCAAGAAATATCTAGTGAAGACAAGCAATTCATTTATTCCACTTGGTAGTTTGTACAATTGTCGCAAATGAACACAATGAGCAGGCCAGACAGCCTCTGGATCCTCTCACCATGTCAAGCCCCTTGTATGTTTTAATCAGATCCACCTTTCAGTCTTCCAAACTCCAGGTCCTATGGCCTAAATCAGTGTTTTTCAAACTTTTTGTCCGGGGACCCATTTTTACCAACCGGCCAACCTTCGTGACCCACGCTGGCCAATCCTCGCGGCCCGCGCCAGCCGACCTTTGGGACGCAAGCCGGCCGACCTTCGCAGCCCAAGCCCGCTAACCTTCGCGACCCACCATTTTCTCTTACCTTGTTTGCTGCTGACAAAATGGAGGAATCGCAATCGTGCCCAAAGCACGCGATGTCGACGCTCGGAGGGCGTGACCTGCTCTCCGTCTCCCTTCAGGCAGGAAGATCACATAGAATTTTTTTTTAAATCTTCTACGTCTCCGATTGCGCAAATTTGCGGACAACAGCTGCAACAGCCGGCTTTTTTTTACAAGTTCTGGGGGATGGGGGGGGGGGTTTATTTGATAAAGTTTAACAGGAAAACGATGCATAAACTGAAAATGTTTTCATCCTCTAAAAATTGGATGTTCACCACATTTCACCTGAACATTACAATTAAAAATATAAAAAAATAAAGGACACTTAAAAATCAATTCATTCATAAAGCTTCCAAATATGACCTGCTTTGTTTTGGAATGTTTAAAAATCAAGATTTAAAAAGTTGACATCTCTTGGTTGAAGTTACAGCTGCAGTGAAACCATCGTTGGATCACTCACCACCCTTGGAGTAAGAAACTTCCACTCACATCAGCATCAAAGTTCAGAAAGCAACCAATCGCATCATTCTCCTCGAACTTTTTGCAGTCGGCTTTTAACAATGCCGGCTAAGAAAGACCTTCTAAAAGGCTGCAACCAGATTTTTAAAGATGCGCCCGCACTGCACATGCGTGCCCGCTCATCGGTACGTATGCGCAAAACGCTGTGCTGCGCACCAATGAGCGGGCACGCATACGCAGTGCGGCCGTTTTTAAAATATGTTTGTGGCCATTTTGAAGGCCACTGCAGCTGTTGCGCATGGATTTGCGTGATCGGGGCACTGCAACGGATTGCTCTGTGACCCCCCCTGACACCTGCCCGCCACCCACCCGTAGGTCGCGCCCCCGACTTTGACAATGCCTGGCCTAAATTGTTCAGCCTTTCACGAAGGGCAACGCTCTTCATCGCAGGAACCAATCCAGTGAACCTTTGCAAAACGGCCTCCAGGACAAGTGTATTCTTTCTCTGATATGGAGACCAATACTATGCACAGTTCTCCAGCAGCGCTTTCCCCAAAGCCCTGTATAATTAAGACTTCCCTATTCTTTTACTCCAAATCTCTTGTAATAAAGGCCAACATGCCATTTGTCTCCCAAACTGCTTCTGTACCTGCACGGGAACTTTCTGAGATCCTTCAGTGAGTGAACCCAAGTCACTCAGAACTTCAGCGGCCTAGCCATTGCTGTGCTTTGTGCTACCTTCATTTCTTAAGGAACTTCCAGAGCGTACGCTAAAGTTAATGAGCGAGACTTTTCAGCAAGCTGCCAGATTTAACGATCATTTTGTGTGAGCACTAGCGTTAACACTTCAATAACATTAGATCCTAGAATCCCTCCCTGTTCTCTCCTTTCCTAAAGATGCGGATTCACATTGTGATATTGTTCCGGGATTGTTAGCTGCCTGAAGCATCCTGTCCAAATGCCAATCAGAATATGTCAATATGGCTGCAAAATTAATCACAGCCAAACCCAATGCCGTTGCCACTTAGAGTTTTCACACACATTTTCAAGCAGTCATTTTATTCTGTTGCAGCAATCTATACATTTTTTGGATTGTATTACAGGAAGATGCTGATGTGGCAGAGTCTCGGACCAGAGAGCAGAATCTCAGAGTAAGGAGTCGCCCAGTTAAAACAGAGATGAGGAGGAATTTCTCCTCTCAGAGGGCAGTGAATCTGTGGAAATCTTTACCGCAGAGAGCTCTAGAAGCTGGGTCGTTAGATATGTTCAAGGATGAGAGAGGCAGATTTTTAGTCAGTAAGGGAATCAAGTGTTAGATAAGGCAGGAAAGTGGAGCTGAGTATTGTCACATCAGATCAGTCATGATCTAATCGAATGGCAGAGCAGACTTGATGGGCCGAATGGACGACTTCGGTTTTTTAAAAATCATTGATGGGACATGGGCATTGCTGACTGTGCCAGCATTTCTTGCCCTTAGTGACTTAAGAGTCAACCACATTGTTGAAAGTCTAATGGTTTAATGATGACCATTGTCGATTGTCGTAGAAACCCATCTTGTTCACTATTGTCCTTTACACATTGTTATGTGTCTGGGGTCACATGTAGGTCAGACCAGGTAGCGACAGCAGATTTCCTTCCCTAAAGAGCATTAGTGAAGTAGATGGGTTTTACCAGTCACGTCAACATTAGACATTTTAATTCCAGATTTTTTTATTGAACTCAAATTCACCCTTTGCCGCAGTGGGATTTGAACCCAGGGCCCCAGATGATTACGCCGGGTCTCTGGATTTCTGGTTTGGACCACTGTCTCCCCATGTTTTGTAGTTTTATGGATATCCCCAACAAAACCAATTGTTATTTTCATTCATGGGAGGTGGGCGTCGCAGGCTGTGCCAGCATTTATTGCCCATCCCTAATTGCCCTTGAGGTAGTTCAGAGTTAGCCACATTGCTGTGGGTCTGGAGTCACATGTAGGCCAGACCTGGTAAGGACGGCAGACGTCCTTCTCTAAAGAACATTATTTTTATTTGTAAAAAAAATAAATTTAGAGTACCCAATTCATTTTTTCCAATTAAGGGGCAATTTAGTTTGGCCAATCCACCTACCCTGCACATCTTTGGGTTGTGGGGGTGAGACCCACGAAGACACAGGGAGAATGTTCAAACTCCACACACACAGTGACTCAGAGTCGGGATCGAACCTGGGACCTCGGCTCCGTGAGGCAGCAGTGCTAATCACTGCGCCACCGTGCTGCCCGACCCTAAAGGACATTAGTGAACCAGATGGGTTTTTACAACAATCGACAATAGTTTCATGGTTATCGTTCGACTTTTAGTACCAGATTTTTATTGAATTCAGATTTCACCACCTGCAGTGACGGGATTTGCACCTAGGTCTCCAGAGCATTACTCTGGGTCTCTGGTTAACTAATCCAGTGACAATCCTGTCATGATATACATCAGCATATCATGGTGCAATCACACACACACTGACACACTGATGGACATACAGTAGGACCAACCAGCATACACAACATCGCAGCCAATCATCAGTGAGAGCACACGCACTATAAAGACAGGGGACAGGAGAGTTCCTGCTGATTCTAGCAGCAGCCAGCTCAGAGCACAGGGCTCACAGCCTGCAACACAGACATTCACCATGTGCTGAGTGCCTCACCTAGATAGTGATAGGACAGGGTCCACAGATAAGCTGGTAATGCACGTACCCAAGCTTACAGTATGTTATTACAGTTGAGTTGTTAATAAAATAGAGTTACACCATCTCCAGCCGTGTTGACCTGTTTGTAGACCAGAGCACCCAACACGACAAATCCCACTATGTCGTCGCCTCCTCAATTAAAGCTAGTGATGATAAGAATTGCGATACGGCAAAGATTCTTCTCTTGTTTGTGTAAACAAGTGACCAGGTGATAAACACTGCCCGCCTCTTGCTCTCAAATGTCTGTGGGTGTATCGTATGTTTGCGAGTGCGGGTTGTGTTTATTTGTGTTTGTGCGTGGGTGTATTGTAAATTTGTTAGTGCAGGGGGGTGTTTATTCATGTGGGAAGGGGCGATGTGCTTGCGTGTGTGGGGGTGGGTGTGATATGCTTATATAGGCGTGCATGTATGTGGGTGAGGGAGATATGCTTGTTGGTGTGGGAGGAAGCAGAGGTTGTTATTATGCCTCACAGCAGGAAATCTACAGTTGCACTGCAGGGTGATAATGAGAAATAAAAGCGAATTTTATCAAAATCTTGTTTACTGCTCAGTGAGAGAGATTTGTCAACATAGAGCTAACTTCGATAAACCATTCACTGTTAAGCCTGTTACGCTCGCAGAAAACTTATAGGGTTGGATTCTTCGTTCTGGAGACTAAGTGCTGTCGCCAGGACTGAATCGTGATCCCAATATTGGCGCCGGTCCCGGAGCAATTCAGGACATGCAAATGGCCCAGCACCGGCGCCATGTGCAACTAGTGCGATTCCAACAGATGCCAGGGTCAGATTCACTGCTGTCGGGTTTGGCACTAGGGAGGCTGACAAGCTGGAGCTGCAGAAAGCACCCCGCTACCCACACACACTCATTCCGGCCAAGAAGATGCCACCCAGGAGAGCGGCAGAGCTTCAAACACTGCTGGTTGCCATAAGACCGTAAGACTTAGGAGCAGCATTCGGCAATTCGACCCATCGAGTCTGCTCTGTCATTCAATCATGACTGATATGTTTCTCATCCCCATTCTCCTGCTTTCTCCCCATAACTCTTGATGCCATTGTTAATCTACAACCTATCTCTCTGCCTTAAAGGCACTCACTGACTTGGGCTCCACAACCTTCCGCGGCAATGAGTTCCACAGATTCACCATCCTCCGGGCCTGGGGGCAGAGGCCGAGAGCGCCGTGGACCCCACTGCCAGGACTGGGCAGCAGTGCAGGAAGAAGCTGTGCCATCTCTTTAGGGCGGCCAGGGTGAGTCACCACCCCTGGCCCCACCCCAACTCCACAACTCCCACCCCGCACCCACCCTTATGCGGCACCTGCCAGGCGGGCGGGCGGACAGCAGTGGGTGAGGATAGACAGCATCCCCAGGCCAGACCTGATGCGCCCCACCCCTGTGCACTGGCACCCTCTCGACCCACACAGCCCACACCTCCCAACCCTCACCCCACGTCCATAGGGCGACCAAGCCCCGCCCACCAGCTGCCACCTCACACCCCACCCTGCACCACATGCCAACACCCATACCGCCCGCCTTGGTCAGGGGCCCCGCGCACACAGGCCACCAGCTGTGGACCCCCTGAGCTGCCCACGGCAGAATGTCTCACGCTCTGAATTATCTGCCCCCCCCCCCCCAAAGGAGAAGGCGGTACACAACTGTCCGGAGCAAGAACAGACCGGATGTGGCCCGCTAGACCTGTGGCCACTCACCGTGGTGGACCAGAGGGCATTGGACCTGGCCGGTGGAGTGGCAGAGTGCTTAGTCGCCGAGACGCATGTTGGCATGGGACAGCCAGGTGGGCCCCCGATGCATTGCAATGTCCCTACGGCACGTGAATCACCCCTCCCCCAGGAAGCCCACCTGCAGGAACACCGGCCGCCACCAAGCCATGCCTGCCCACTGCGCCCCTGATCCCATCGATCCTGCCCCCGGACAGGTGGGCACAACATGCACCATTGCACAGCGGAATGCATGGCACACTACAGCAGCAGTCTCAATGGATGACCACCCTCCTCGCCCAGCCCCGTGCCCCCCCCCGGAACCAGGTGGCACCCTGCCTACCGGGTAGCATGCCACACACCCAAGAGGGAGCTTACGGTAAACCCCACAAGATGACACGGGACAGGAGCCATGGAGAGTAACGCTGGCACGGACCGGTAGCGGGGCAGGAGGTGCCCCAGTGACAGGCACCGGCGAGACTAGCAACGCGGTACGTTGGTAAGAGTATCGGGGGATTGGCCGGGGGTGGGACTAGGATTGGGAGGGGTGGGTGGGACGTGCGGGGACAGGGGCTGCATTGTAGGCCAGGGACATTGCGTAGCCCTTTAGACCTGATTGAGCATGGGAGCATTCACCATGTCTGCCCCTTTACCCGCTGCAGAAAATGGATCTCTGTGTACCGATGGGTGAGGTGGGCAGCTGCCTGGCTTCCGCAGCCCTGGGGGATGCACTGAGGCTGAACGAGCAGGAGCTGCATGGGAGGAGCCCGCAGAACAGGAGCCAGCCGGTGATGATGGACAGCCGGCCATCCAACAGGCCGAGGAGGAGGTTGGGGGGGGGAGTTACATCAGGCCTCGTGTATACGGGCCGCGCCTGTCCTTCGAGGACATGCCGGACCAGGCGTGTCACAGATGACAGCGGCTGAACAGGGAGACCGTGCGACAGCTGGCACATCTGGAACCGCGGAGGTATGAATGAGAACACCCGCTGCTGGTAGACGTCAAGGTGATGGTCGGTCTGTCACGGGGCCCTTCCAGGCGCCCAGTGAGGACCTGTCCAGGATCTCCCAGTCTCTGTGCACAAATGCATCCACGCCGCAACGGACGTCCTGTTTGCCCGGGCAGCAAAAAACATTACCTTCGATGTGGACCGAGTCCACCAGGTCGACTGGCAGCAGAATTCATCAGCTAGCCCCAGGTCCAGGGGGTGATCGATGGGACGCATGTCCCCCTATGGGCACCATCGTATGAGGGGGCACCCTTCATCAATCGGAAAGGATTCCTCTCACTTAGGTGTGCCAACACCACCTGCACATTGTGCACATCAGCGCCCGGTATCCAGGCACACAACGCTTTGTCCTGGCACACTCGGCGGTGCCCAACACCATTAAGGTGTTTCCAAGGATGAGAGGCTGGGTCCTGGGCAACAGGGGTTACCCGCTGCGGACGTAGCTGGTGATGCCTATCTGGTGGGCTCAGATCGATGTGGTGAACCATTATAACCCATGCAGGGGCGTCATCGAGCGGCGCATCGCCGTCTTGACGATGCGGTTCAAGTGCCTGGACCACTCTGGATGGGCCCTGAAGTACAGGCCCGGGAGGGTCCTCCACAGAATTGCACAGCAGAGGGGCGACGTACTGGAAGAGGAGGTTGAGGAGGAGGGCCGTCTGACGAGAAGGATGTGGAAGAGGGCCAGGATGTGCAGGGCATGGAGTCTGGGCAGGCACAAGAGGCCGCACAATGTGTGCACGAGGGCTGCAGCGCGCAGCATGGGGTGGTGAGCGGTGAGCAGTCACACACCGGGTAGGCCCTGCCAATATGGCGCCCCCGCACCTCTGGTCCAGGCCCCTGGCCCATGCTGTACTGTTCCCCCCCCCCCCCCCCCCCCCCCGCCCCTGCCGAACACTTCCCCCCACCACACCTCCACACCCACACCCAACCCTCTTACCCTCTGCACCCAGCTCATCCTGGGCCAAGGCAGTTCGGAGCGTCGGTGAACAGGTGTTTATTTGTGTCAGTGCTGTGTACAACAACTGACTGTGTGCTAGCCATAATGCTATGCTACGTGCTGCACTCCTGCCAACGTAGCTGGTGTCTAATGGTACCTGTCCTAACACTCCTTCTACGTGGCCCCTAGGTGGCCACTAGTTATGAATCGCTCCTCAGCCCACTAATAGTTTGAATGTAACTTCTGCCGTTATTTAGCCACTTCGGAGGGTAGTTACGAGTCAACCATGTTGATGTGGGATTGGAATCACAGATAATCCAGGGTAAGAGGGGCAGGTTGGATTCCGTAAAGATTATTAGTTAGCTGCCGTGCGACAATTCAGCAGCTTTTTGCTTTCTAGTTCTTCAGAAAATCAGAATCCATGGGCGGGATTCTCTGATCCCGGGGCCAGGTCGGAGAATCGCCGTGACCGACGCGAATCGCGCCATGCCGCCCCGACGCCACGGAGAATCGACACCATTGGGGCCCGTGCAGTCGGCGCGGCGACAGCCGGGGGCCGCTCGACGAGCCCCCCCCCCCACCCCGCGCCGATTCTCCACCCGGGATGGGCCGAGCGACCGTACCGAAAAACCCAAGTCCCGCCGGAGCCGTTCTAACCTGGTCTTACTCGGCGGGACCTCGGTGTGGAAGGGTCCGGGGGCAGCCTGTGGGGGGTTCCGACCCCGGGGGAGGCCCCCGTTGTGGCCTGGCCGCGATCGTGGGCCATCGATCGGCGGAACGGCCTCTCGGGCTGGGGGCCTCCTTTATTCCACGCCAGCCCTGTAGCCCTACACCATTTTGCATTGGGGCCGGCACGGAGAAGGGAGACACCCTGCATGCGCGTAAATCGCGCCGGTCCCACCACGCATGCGCGCACCGATGGGGCCCATCTGACGCCGGGATCGGCACCTGGAGTGACGTGTGTCACTCCAGTGTCGTGCTAGCTCCCTATAGGGGCCAGAATTGCTGCTCCTGAGGCCATGTTGACGCCGTTTACGACGGCGTCAACACTTAGCCTCAGGATCAGAGAATCCTGCCCCATATTCTCAAACCTCCATAGTGGGATTTTAATTCACAATCTCATGGATTATGACAACATTCTGATAGGGCTTAACAGGGCAGGTGTAGAAAGGATGTTTGCCCTGGCTAGGGGCCTAGAACCAGCGGAGACAGTCTCAGGATAAGAGGTAGGTCACTTGGGACTGAGATAAGGAGGAATTTCTTCATTCAGAGGGTGGTGAATCTTTGGAATTCCCGGCCCAGAGGGCTGCGAAGGTTCAGTCATTGAGCATGTTCAAGGCAAAAATTGGTTGATTTCTCGACATTAAATACATCAAGAGATATGGGGAAAAAATGGTGCTCAGGTCGAAGATCGGCCATGTTCTAGTTGAATGGCAGAGCAGGCTCAAGGGCTGAATGGCCTCCTCCTGCTCCCACTTCCTATGTTCCGATGTAATCCAGTCCTCCAATAACATGACCACAACATATGCCTCATCTTGCACCATGGCGGAATTGTTAACTGCGCTCGCTGACATAAGTCCAGACTGTAGAGTAGGGTTTTACACAGTGCACCATTTATTCTGATAAACTGAAAACTATGAGGGTGGTGATGTGTTGGGTGTTCTGGATCACATACAGGGGTCACCAACACTTGAAGTAGTGCAACACTATTTTATTAAAAGGTTAACTATTTAAACATACTCTCACTGTGGGTAAATACGATACTAGCTTTAACTAAAGACCTTTGCCTTGTCCTAACCAGTCGATGCACTCAGCACATGGTGAATGTCTGTGTTGCAGGCTGTGAGCTCTGTGCTCCTAGCTAGCTGCAACTCGAATGAGCGGGAACTCTGATGTCCCCTGTCTTTATAGTGTGTGTGCTCTCACTGGTGATTGGCTGCGGTGTTGTGTGTGTTGATTGGTCCCACTGTGTGTCCATCAGTGTGTGTCTGCACCATGATATACTGGTGTATATTATGACTAGTGGTTCCTGATTTAAACCATGCATTCGCTCAGCCAGTTGAAGGAGCAACTAACTGGCCCAGTTGGCACGGCCTGTGGCCAAATCGTGGACATTGTGACCCTGCAATCAACAATCTGCCAAATAAGAACTTACAATGCATAATAACCTTTTGTTTCTAATTCCGCGCCTGCATCCCTCTGAGTGCCAGTATTCTGAATCTGGTAGGTTTGGCAGACTGTAGCTATTTGATCCTGTTCAACCACAGTTTGACCCCCATGTCCCTAAGGAGCATATGTCGCAAGAACAGATGTGACAGGTACACCATCGTGTCTGTCACTTCAACTAATCTTCAGAGAGAAAAGGCCAGCTGGGTTGTGGCACATAAGAGAAAGTATTTTAAAAATAGATCTAAACCTCAAAAAATAGCAGGTGTGGGTAAGGTCGCAATATTCCATTTTTATTTATCTTTTAAACCAGTAATTATGTGTCCATTTGTGTATTTATAAAAAAAAACAAGAGCTTTGCAAATTATGTTTACAAGCAACTTCACCATCAATTGTACTTTTAAAAATCTTCAAAGTGTAACATTAAATAAGCGCACTTTGCTCCAATGCTGTCTTTCCATTGATTGTTTAAAACTTTGGTGATTTTATTTACGTATTGAGGGTTAGCGACTGACAGACTGACCGAGAGGGCTTGCTAAACATGACGGAGTGAAGGAGCTGATTTAATATCACCCATTAATCAAGGCTCTTTCAGAGTCAACTCTATACATCAGTTCATCTGCACCCCCCCCCACCCCCCTTGCACGTGCTGAAACACCTCCCACTTAATGCTCCAATGGTGGCAGCATTCAGCCTTCAAATGAAAATATTCAAAAGAGTCAAGAGAAATAAATACCAGGATTGCAAAATTAACAATAAGTGTTTGATTTTCTAAATGGAATGCGGCAGTGATTAGCATTGAGAGGAGCAAGGAGCAATACAGCCACAGAAACAACATCGTTACCAGTAAACTGAAGCATAAAATATAGTATAGTATGACAGTTCTTTCGGTTTAGGTCTAATTTTAGTTTTAATTGAGAAACTTCCACCAAGGTCCTGAGCTCACAGTTCAGTATATCACCAAGGCTGGAAGGAGTAGAAGGCAAGATCATTCGAGTGGTAATGATTTGATGGCATCAAGAATGTAAACTTTAGGAAGAAGAGAATATTGAGGTAAGGAGCTCAACAATTTTGAACCCTGCATAAGAATGAGTTGGAATATGTGCAATTGTGCTGAATCTTGATTTATTGCAATGCAAGGGTTTGACATGATATGCAAGTTATCTTATCAAAATCAGATGGGATTCAGTTTATCCTGATACCTGGGTGGGTGATATTTGGGGAAAAGAACTCTTAAAGGATGCTAAAGAGTGCTGTTATGCTGTGTTAACGGGTTTGGCTGAAGACTTAGCAAAGGACAATCACGATGCACTATTTAACCAATTATAAATTGGCATGTTTATCTTCTCTTCATTCGAGTGCAAATACCAAAATTGTTTAGACCCAATCTCTTACAGCTATTGGATGTCAACTTATATGAAATTCCAAAACACTGAGCAAGATTTGTAAACCTGCTTTTCGTCAAAATTTTCACTTTGGGCAACAATGCATGGATTTTTAATGCATTTAGACCTGATTATGCAGTGCACAGTCAATGTCAAGATTGAAAATCAAGGGCAAAGAAAAGTACAGCACAGGAACAGGCCCTTCGGCCCTCCAAGCCTGTGCCGACCATGCTGCCCGTCTAAACTTCCTGGGTCCGTATCCCTCTATTCCCATCCTATTCATGTATTTGTCAAGATGCCCCTTAAATGTCACTATCGTCCCTGCTTCCACCACCTCCTCCAGCAGCGAGTTCCAGGCACCCCCTATCCTCTGTGTAAAAATCATGCCTCGCACTGATGCCTCACGGCGCCAAGGACCCAGGTTCGATCTCGGCCCCAGGTCACTGCCCATGTGGAGTTTGCACATTCTCCCTGTGTCTGCGTTGGTCTCATCCCCACAACCCAACGATGTGCAGGATAGGTGGATTGGCCACGCTAAAATTTACCCTGAATTGGAAAAACAAAATTGAAAATCAAACTATAGTACTTAAAACAATCGTTGCAATGCAATCCACATATTTTTTGGATGTGTTGGATATAAATGTCTTATTTTCTATATTATGAATATATTTGGGCAGCACGGTAGGTCAAGTGGATAGTACTGTGGCTTCACAGCTCCAGGGTCCCAGGTTCGATTCCTCGCTGGGTCACTGTCTGTGCGGAGTCTGCACGTTCTCCCCGTGTCTGCGTGGGTTTCCTCCGGGTGCTCCGGTTTCCTCCCACAGTCCAAAGACGTGCAGGTTATGAGGATTGGCCATGATAAATTGCCCTCAGTGACCAAAAAGGTTAGGAGGGGTTATTGGGTTACGGGGATAGGGTGGAAGTGAGGGTTTAAGTGGGTCGGTGCAGACTCGATAGGCCGAATGGCCTTCTTCTATGTTCTACTATTTATAAATATTCAATATGTTTGTTCACTCTGTGACTTAAGGAACCTAACTTGACTGAAGGAAACATGTAATTCCAAAAAACAGTCAAGCAACTCATGCTTATTTCTTTAATTTACTATTGCACAGCCATACTTTGGACACATTAAGATTTGTATTAGTAGGTATGCAACTATTAGAGTTTCAATCTCTTTATGTGGCACATTACCCATAAGCAGAGTGAGAGCTGTTCAACTTAACAGAGGGGGTCTCACAAATTCACATTGTTATTTTATTCCAGGTGTTTTCAATGATTTCCGTTAGCTTTTGTATTTGCTTCGTTTCTCCTGTCTGTTAGCTGACTGCACATTGAAACAATAATCTCATGCTCCACTACACCTGACTGTTAGAGGTTGTCTTGTATTATGCATCACTACTTCCCTTTCAGCTAAACATACCTTCTAGGGATAAACACTTTCATTTGGGAAGGGAGAGAGAACAACTTAGTGAACAAATTTGTATCGACCACCTATTTACTTCACTCGTCAACAACATAACCATAAGAGATGTAAGATCACAGTTATTAAAGATTCACAAGTGTTCACATTTGAATTATTTTCAGATCATTGAATATTGTACACCTGGAATACGGCGTGCAGTTTTGGTCTCCACGTTTGAGGAAAAATATAATTACTTTTGTGAGGGCCACGAAGAATCCAGCACGAATTTTAAGGATACAAAGAAATAACATTTATTTACAATAACATATATATACAACAGCAGCAGCAACTTCGCTTGCTGCTCACTCCTTCCTGCCGGTTCCAAACTGGCCAGCTTTATTTATACTTGGAGTTTACTAATGGTTTCTCCGCCCCCCCTCATTGGGGAAGCTCATACTCCCACAGGATTGTGTGATTGTCATTAGTCCCCAGCCAATGGTAAGCAGGCAGGTTATAACAATTACATTAGGGACAATACAGTGAGGGCTCACTGGATTGGAACCAGCGATGAGAGGAATGTCCTGTGATGAGAGTTTGAGTAAATTGGGTCTTTATTCTTTGGAGTTTAGAAAAATGAGAGATGATCTCACTGAAACATATAAGATTCTGAAGGGACTTGACAGGCGAGCACTGAGAGGTTGCTTGCGCTAACTGGGGAATCTAAAACATTGGGGCACAGTCTCAGAGTAATATACAACTCAAATTAAGAGAAATCTCTTCACTCAAAGGTTTTTGAATCTTTGGAATTCTCTGCATCAAAGAGTTGTGGCTGCACCATGAATTAATATCTTCAACGCTGGGATAGGCAGATGTTTGTCTTTTAGGGATATGGGGAATGAGCGGGAAAGTGAAGTTGTAGGAAGGCAGCACGGTAGCACAGTGGTTAGCACTGTTGCTTCACAGCACCAGGGACCCGGGTTCGATTCCCCGCTGGGTCACTGTCTGTGCAGAGTCTGCCCGTTCTCCCCGTGTCTGCGTGGGTTTCCTCCGGGTGCTCCGGTTTCCTCCCACAATTCCCGAAAGTCGTGCTTGTTGGGTGAATTGCACATTCTGAATTCTCCCTCCGTGTATCCGAACAGGCGCCGGGGTGTGGTGACTAGGGGATTTTCACAGTAACTTCATTGCAGTGCTAATGTAAGCCTACTTGTGACACGAATAACGATAATTATTATAATAAAGATTATTATTATAAAGCCTAAAACCAGCCACGATCATATTAGATGGCAGAGCAGACTCAGCGGGTTACGTGGTCCTCTCCCGCTTCTATTTCTTGTGTTCTTGTGTGTCACCTGACCATAACGAGTACAGGAGGGTTTGGCAGCATCAATAGACCACTTAGGGCCTCAAAACTGTTCCCCTTTCAGTTAGGTCTTAGCTAATAGTACCTCAACTCCATCTACCTGCTTTTGACCCATATCCTTCGACATGCTTACCCAAAGGGAACCTGTCAAACATTTCAATTGGCCCAGCACCCACAGTCGTTTTGGGAGAGAATTTCAAGTTTTCACAAAACTATACATGAAAGATTTCTTCATGATTTCGATCCTGATAGACCTTCGTCTAACTTTAAGACTTTGCCCCTTGTTCTAAGTTCTCCTAACTGGCGAAACATTTTTCCAGTGTCTATTCTTGCAGATCCCTTCAACACTTTAAAATACCTGGGGCGGGATTCACCGCAATTGGCGAATTACCCCGACGCCGGCAGCAGGAACGGCGCGAACCACTCCGGCGTTGGGCCAACCGGAAGTTGCAGAATTCTCTGCACTTCCGGGGGCTAGGCCGGCGCCGGAGGGGTTGGCGCCGCATCAGCTGGCACCGAAGGGACTCCACGAGTTAGCGCATGCGCAGAACCACCTGCGTGGTTTTGCGCATGCGCAGTCCGGCCGGCGTATTCTGCCGCATGCGCAAGGGGTGTCTTCTCCGCGCCGTCTATGGCGGAGCCCGACAGGGGCCGGCGCAGAAGGAAGGAGTGCCCCCACTGCACATGCCCGGCCACAGATCAGTGGGCCCCAATCGCGGGCCAAACCACCATGGGGGACCATGCCCAATCCACGCTGACGGGACTGGCCAGAAACCGATGGCCGCTCGGCCCATCAGGGCCCGGAGAATTGCCGGGGGGGGGGGGGCGCTGCCAACTGCCGCCGACTGGCGTGGGGTAATCCCCGCCCCGCCTGAAATCCGGCGCCGGAGAGAATGGCAGCCAGCGCCAGAGCGGGATTTACGCCCCCCCCCCCCCCGGAGAATCCCGTCTCTTAATTAATTAGATTCCTCACTCAAACTCCAAATCTAAAAGTGGCCCAATTTATGATTTAAAGCTTTAACCTCCAGCATTGTTCTGGTAAATCAGTTCAGTGCCCTTTCCAAGTCCAGTCCACCTTTCCTGAAGTGCAAAGTGTGGAAATAAACAGCATACTCCAGAGTAAAAACAGAAAATGTTGGATAAACTCAACAGGTCTGGCAGCATCTGTGGAGAGATGTGCAGAGTTAACATTTCCGTTCTAAATGGCCCATCTACATTTCCAACATCCACAGCATCGTGCAGATGCAGTTTAATGAAGGCTCTGTACAAATAAAACAATAGGGGCAGCACGGTAGCGTAGTGGTTAGCACATTTGCTCCACAGCTCCAGGGTCCCAGGTTCGATTCCCGGCTGGGTCAATGTCTGTGCGGAGTCTGCACGTTCTCCCCGTGTCTGCGTGGGTTTCCTCCGGGTGCTCCGGTTTCCTCCCACATTCCAAAGATGTGCGGGTTAGGTGGATTGGCCATGCTAAATTGCCCTTAGTGTCCAAAAAATGTTAAGTGGGGGTTCCTGGGTTGCGGGGATAGGGTAGATACATGGGCTTCAGTCGGGTGCTCTTCGTAAAGGCCAGTGCAGACTCGATGGGCCAAATGGCCTCCTTCTGCACTGTAAATTCTATGATTCTATGATCACTTGTTCCTCTTTGTATTTCAACCCCCAGAAAATAAAAGCCATCATTTTATTACCCTTTCAGATTACATTTTGTACCTGTGAGCTGTTCTTTTAATGATTTGAGTATCTGAATATCGATAAACGTATGCTCTTCCAAAGCTCCTGGACTCTCATTGTTGAGAAAATATTGGGATTTTCTTCACACTTCCCCACATTTTAAAACCACTGATTTAGTTCAATGCATTGATCCGCTTTGACAGTCATCTACATACCCCGGCACGAACGATGACATTGTTGTCTGCCCTCTTATTTCTTTTTCTTATTCAAGCGAGTGAAGGTCACATAATAAAAGCAGAAAATGCTGGAAATATTTAGCAAATCGGGCAGCATCTGTAAAGAGAGAAACAGAGTAAAAACGTCAGGTCGATGACCTTCCGTCAGACTTGCCACTTCATCATTTTTATTTGCACTGGTCACACACACCCCTGATGACATGACTGTGTTTAGAATGTCCGGAGCAAATATGAGTTTCAACATTCCTTTTAGGAGCTAATGCACCGACAGTCGGAAGATCCCGCCAAAGGTGATGGCCATTTGCGTTTCTCGCCGACTGTGCCACTTGGGAAGCCCTCCCGGGGGCTGGGAGGGAGGGGGGAGGGTGTCAACTTTGGTGGGACCAGAAGATGCCCCCAATGGGAAGGGCCGGAAAATCCCGGCCCATGACTTTAACACTGTAACCTCTCCAGTCCGAAATGCCCAGAACCAAGTCATTTCTGGATTTCTAAATTTTCGAGATCATGGAATGATGTTAGAATGTCTAACCGTCGGTTTGTGAACCGGAAAACACTGGAGATACAAATAGTGACATGAATCACAAAACGTTGATGAAATGTCACCAAGCAGCATTAAAACTTGTTTTATTCAGGGCAGCATGGTGGCACAGTGATGAGCCCTGCTGCCTCATGGCGCCTAGGTCCCAGGTTCGATCCCGGCTCTGGGTCACTGTCCGTGTGGAATTTGCAAATTCTCCCCGTGTCTGCGTGGGTTTCGCCCCCACAATCCAAGATGTGCAGGGTAGGTAAATTAGTCACGCAAAATTACCCCTTAATTGGAAAAAATGAATTGGGGGACTCTAAATTTATTTTAAAAAAGAAACACAAATTGTTGTACTTATCCAAGCTCTATCTCCCATGTTTCCGCTGCCAAAGCTGTGGACTAAAATAATGTTGTGAGTTGCTGGGGCCTGTTCAGCTGGTGTTTCAGAACAATAGGCCGGAAAGATTACAACATCTGTGAATATCTCTATAAAATGTTTCTCTGGAAAATTGTAACTTGCAAAAAACAAATGAATGTTTAATCAATTGCTCCGAGGGTGATAGACATATATTGAAATATTTATCTGATTATTTCCAGGGGAAGATAGGGAAGGAATCAAAGAAATCCTAAAGTAAAGGATCAAGGGTTGGTGAGAGAAGAACAGGTTAGAATTACCGTACACTGGCTCCGAATGCACCTGTTTGATGTTCTTGTGTCATTATGAAATAATTTGCTTGGTATTTTTTTAAAAACCTGCCGGGGTTGCTTGATGGCAAGTGGCTGCTTGGATGCTGTGTGGAACCAGGTTCAGTACACCACCATTGCTCAACTCTCTCCCCGCTCCCGTCTCCTCCCTCTCCCCCCCCCCCCCCCCCCCCCCCCCCAACAAAGCAGTAAATAGCCAATCAATATTCACTTTACAGGCTCACTGCTGAAGGATGGTCAACTACCTGAGGTGCCACAGGATTGGTGACTTGAATGAAACAATACCCCACCATAAATCACCGCCTTGACTAAAGGAGGTTGATAAACAAATGATTTTCTTCCTCCTTGAAGGCCTGCTTGAGCACAGCTCACATTGTGCGATCTGGCTACTAAAGTTAAGCTTTGGATTTGACGTTCCTGGTTTGGAGACTCGCCTTCCAAGTGTTACCAATCATAAATATTACCCCGTAAAGTCTGAAAAGGATTATCTAGTCGATAAAATACGTTTCCCATTTTCTAGTCCTTAACATATATTGCAAAGAGATGCAAGTTAATTTTGTATATTCCATTCATACCTATTTAATTAGTAGATAGTCATGTGTACTGCATACATTTCTAAAGAGAACTATTTCATTACAAACTATTAAATAGCTGTAGAATAGGTAATCCAACTTCTTTGTTGCAACGTGGGATCCTGTGGCGACTGAATGTGAGCCTATCAACCATCCTTAATCAGCTCTGTAACTGCCTCTTATTCCAATAGAGATTTGCTTCTACTCTTTTATACTATAATCATATTAAATACATAACGGACAAGTTAACTTTAGTTGGCAATGCTGAAAGTAGAATTTCAATCTCACTATCAGTGATGTGAGGATTAACCATATGTGACTTCAAATCTTTAGGTGTGTTTAAATTCAATTCCAGCATGTACCATTCAACTCTCCTGTTCCTGGGCAGTGGGCTTCAAACTAACCCCCGGCACATAGGATGCCTAATGCAATAGGCACAACAGCCTTACTATTATGCCAATCACAATGGTTGATCTGAGAGGAGCTGGATTAAACAGATGCATTGTAATGATTTCAAACAAAAGTAGTTCAAAATGTTTTCTTTAAAGAAAACACTTCTTTGAACTGCACAGAAGGTGAATGAGGTACAAAATACATCTTAGAGCTAAATAAAGTTGCCAGTCTGTTAACATTTTGTGAGTGCATAGGCTGAGACCATTCTCAATGATCCAAACATCACACTACATGCAAATGCCTTAAGAGTTGGATGCAATTGAGAATTGTAGCGCACAAAGACTCCATGAGACGAATAGAGTGAAGTCGATGAGGCTTTATTAAGCGTGTCTGTTCCCCTGCAGCTCGATAGTAAACTGGCCTGCGGGGGAAGACTCCGGCTTCTTATACTCCGCCTTCAGGGCGGAGCTTGAGGTCAACGGCCAACCAGGACCCGGGATCTGTCAGCCAATGACATTAGGGCTTCCAGTCCCACATGACCCCCAATACATACTACCACAAGAATACACAGTTCGACCAGAGAAGGAAACCACATGCCTGAGTCTTTCAATCAAGCTGTTGCCCTCCATTACAACAAACCATGTTACCTAAAGTTCTGCTGTACGTTCATTAGGAGAGGGGGATGAAAGAATGTTTAAATAAATGATATGATTTTCAGACATGCAAACATATATATCCAATATTCAATGACCCAGCCTCAGTTCTCCTGGGAATATAATTCCACAGACTGACAAACTTCTGAGAGAAAAATAATTCTCCTTATTTCTGTCTAAAGTCAGAGACCCTCCCTGTGTCCCCTAGTTCTAGTCTCTCCCATAGGGGGAATCATCCACCCCCTCAGGTCCGCCCAGGATCTTATTTGTGTCATGGGTGTTTATAAATGGGTATGGATATAAATATCTGTAGTGAGAGTACCTTTAAGAAATTGGTGTTTACTACTGCAGTATTGTCAGAGAGTGGGTGGAGCTGGGCTGTCTGTCAGCTATTTACTTTCGCTTTTGAGCAGGCTGCAGGGTGTGTTTTAGTTTCGTTTTCAGTGTTGGAGCTGAAGCCAGACCAAGCAGGTGTACTGTTGTTCTCTCTGCCAGCAAAAGACTATCTCTTGATCATTTGGTGAATTCAGAATTATAAATGTCTTCAGTAGTGACTTTAACCTGATGTGCTTCTGATAAAGGTTTTGTTTTTAAGTCGTATGGATGTTAAAAAGGAAAGCTTAAAGGATTACTTAGTGTTGTATTCTTTGGGGGTTGTATTTGAATTGATGGTTGCTAAGATGTTCACTGTATGTTTTAAAAAGGTTAACTTGAGTTCATAGAATAAACAATGTTTTGCTTCAAAAAATACTTTTCCATTTCTGCTGTACCACACCTGTCGAGTGGGCCGTGTGCTCCCCGTACCACAATCTATTAAAAGTTGTGGGTCAGGTGAACTCCATGATACACTTTGGGGTTCTCTAAAACCCTGGCCCATAACAAATATTTCAATAAGATCATCTCTCCTTCTCCTAAACTCCAACGATCCAGGCCCAACCTGTCCAACCTCTCCTCACAAGATAACCCCTGCTTCCACGGTCAAGTGAATCTTCTCCAAACTGCTCCCAATGCAGGCCAAAACTGTACACAGAATTCAAGTTGTGCTCTCACCAACGTCCAGTGTAGCAAAACGTCCCGACTTTTATATTTAGCCGGCCAGGAGCTCCTGAAGAAATTCACAAAGGTCAGATGGAGAGAACTTTTCTGTAGCTTTGATTGAGGGATTCTTTTTTATGGAACAATTTTTAACGTATTCTGACAACATGGAGGTAAGAGCAGGATTTATCCCTAATTGCCTTGAAGGCATTAAACCCAACCACGTGATGTAAAACTGAAGTCATGTGTGAGCTAGACTGGTTAAAGGTGGTAGCTTTCCTTCCCTACAGTCTATCAGTAAAGCAGTTGTAATTT
This sequence comes from Scyliorhinus torazame, assembly GCF_047496885.1. Lineage (NCBI taxonomy): Eukaryota > Metazoa > Chordata > Chondrichthyes > Carcharhiniformes > Scyliorhinidae > Scyliorhinus > Scyliorhinus torazame. The sequence continues at coordinate 8,229,286 of NC_092723.1, forward strand.
ATCAAAAAAACAATCGTTTTTATGATCATTTTCATTCAGTTTCATAAGCGGATTATGAACATGCAACCCTTGGATTGCTAGGGTGGTACTGTAATCACAATCCACAACAAATGGTTGTTCGGAAAAGGCATTTAAACTCACCACCAATAATCTAACTCAAGCGAGGTGCCCGATGATGTGATCTTATCATCTCAACATCATTGAGTATTTAATAAGTTGTAAAGATAGCCTGAGCTGAACTCAGAACAAGCAACTGCTGCAACTTTTGAGGCCTGTTTGAGAACCAGAGACAGATGCTTATCAGCGCTTTTCACGTGAGGAAGGCTGTGGGTTATAAAGAGTTAAGTATGGGTTCTGGTTGAATTGGTCCAGACTCTGAACCATTAACCAGCAAATGCACAGAAAACTAATGCACCTAAGGGCAAGGTCGGGTAGTTTCCACCAAAACAAAATATCAACACCAAATGGGTTATTTAAAAGTTACAGTTTATAGAATATCCCAAATATTCATAATTGTGGAGAGGGATTTTTTACGCACGGTATAAGTGACATTGTTTATGATTTGGATTCAAACACGGTGCTAATGCTGAATGGTTGCAAACAAGGTGGCTGACCATCCGTCCAATTTCTTCAAACCACTGATAGATAAAAGGATTTGTGAATGGGTCAGCTTTTTGACTAATTTTCGGAGAGCGTAAGAAAAAGCAGAGGAGAGATTGATAATAATCTTTATTATTGTCACAAGTAGGCTTACATTAACACTGCAATGAAGTTACTGTGAAAAGCCCCTAGTCGCCACACTCCGTCACCTGTTCGAGTACTCAGAGGGAGAACTCAGAATGTCCAATTCACCTAACAGCACATCTTTCGGAACTTGTGGGAGGAAACCGGAGCACCCGGAGGAAACCCACGCAGACACAGGGAGAACGTGCAGACTCTGCACAGACACTGACCCAAGCCGGGACTCGAACCCAGGTCCCTGTCGCTGTGAAGCAACAGTGCCTTAAGAAGGAGAGAACAAAGTAAAGAAAGAGAGACCAGGGTGCGCTTAATTTCCTTTGGGCCTCATCTGCGCTCAGTTACAACACAGAAACCAATAGGAAGAAACAGCTATCCTGCAAAAAAGCTGGCCTCGGAAAATCAAACAGCAGAAAATTGCAGGTGGGGACCAAAGGATTGGAGCCTGGCAGCCAAATAAATTATGGAAAGGAGTTTAAGGTCCTTGTAATTGGGAGCGGGGGCGGGGGTTGCCCAAGGCTGTAGACGAGGGAAGAACTTCTACTCCTAGCCCCAAAAGGAAAGTTTAATAGAAAAAGTTTGCAAACTTACCTGTTTGGGTTTCTTCGGCCCCAGCCGGACACTCCTTCCCACATTGCTTCAGCTGGTGTGACTGCATTGTGCCCAACTCTCCATTCAGGCTCCATGCTCGAAATGGCAGTCAGGCCCATATGATGGACATCTGAAAGAGGACTCCAACCCGTCCCGCTTACTGGAAAAGAGCAGGTAAAATGTGGAGTGAAAACAGAGAATGGTGGAAGTACCCAGCATGTCTGAGAGCAACTGAAGGCTGTGAAAGGATGTCGGACATCGGTTGATAAGTCTCCCGGGCAATTTTAACTTTCCACTGCTTCTTTGGTGCCTAGTCAGCAGGCTTAAAATCACACCTAAAATAAAAACAAAAAGTGCTGGATAAACTAGGCAGATCTGGCAGCATCTGTGGATAAAGTACAGAGTTAACGTTTCAAGTCCATATCATCCTTCTGCAGAACTGAAAAGGGATAGAAGGATGATGACTTATATACTGGGGAGAGCGGGCGGCAGAATGGAAAGTCAGTAATAGAATCACAAAGAATCACAGCGCAGAAGAGGCCCTTCGGCCCATCAATCTGTACCGACATATGAAGAACACCTGACCTACCTAGTCCCATTTGCCAGCACTTGGCCCATAGCCTTCAATGTTATGATGTGCCAAGTACTCGCCCAGGTACTTTTTAAAGGATGTGAGGCCTTCCACCTCTGCCACCCTCCCAGGCAGTGCGTTCCAGACCATCACCAGTCTCTGAAGGTTTTTCCTCAAATCCCACCTGAATCTCACCTTAAACTTGTGTCCCCTTGTAGCTGTTCCCTGTCCACCCTGTCCAGGCTCCTCATAATCCTGTACACCTCGATCAAGTCGCCCCTCAGTCTTCACTGCTCCAGCGAAAACAACCCAAGCCTATCCAAACTCTTCATAACTTAAATGTTCCATTCCAGGCAACATCCTGGTAAATTTCCTCTGGACCGCCTCCAGAACAACCACATCCCTCCTATAATGTGGTGACCAGAATTGCACACAGTACTCCCGCTGTGGCCTCACCAAAGTTCTATTCACCTCCAACAGGAGCTCCGTGCTTTTATAATCTATGCCACGATTGATAAAGACAAATGTCCCATATGCCTTTTTCACCACCCTATTAACCTGCCCTTCTGCCTTCAGAGGTCTATGAACAAACACACCAAGGTCCCTTTTTTCCTCGGAACTTCATGCCGTTCATTGAATACTTCCTTGTCAAATTATTCCTTCCAAAGTGTATCACTTCATACTTTTTTGCCCATTTGACCATTCCGTCTACATCTTCCTGTAAAGCAAAACACTCAGCCTCTCTGTTAACCACCCGGCCAATCTTTGTATCATCCAAAAACTTACTGGTCTTACCCCCCACATAGTCATCTATGTCATTTATATAAATGTCTACTAATGTGAAACTCATCGGTCTGTAGTTCCCTGGTTTATCTCTACAGCCTTACTTAAATAGTGGGACCACATTAGCTGTTCTCCAGGCCTCTGGCACCTCCCCCATGGCCTACTCTTTCCCTAGTTATCTTCTTCCCATTGGCATACATAGACTATCTTGAGATTTTTCTGCTTTTACCAGCTTTCTCATATCCCCTCTTTTCTCTCCTAATTGCTTTCTTAAACTCCATCCGCACTTTCTGTACTTCACTAATGCCTCTGCTGATTTGCTCCGCTTATACTTGCCAGAGGTCTCTCTTTTCCTTCTCATTGTATCCTGAATGTCTCTGGTCATCCATGGTTTCTGGGCTTGTTACTCCTTTCTATTACCCTAGAGGGAATATTTTGGGCCTTACCCTCCCCATTGTCATGATATACAGACAGGCAGCTAATGAACACAGAGAACAGGACATGACCAATGAGCAGGTAGGACACTCAGGGGTGGTATCTCACTATAAAAGGCACGAGGCACTCACACTCCGCCTCTTTCCACTGATGAACATCTACAGAGTGAGTCAGGGTGTATGGGCAGTATCACACCTCCAGCACGTGGCTAAGAGCTAGTCTGGTTCAGTCAGACAGAGTAACCACACTTAGGTTAGCAGAGAGTCGAACTCATAGAGAACTGTGCTAACTGTGCTACTGGTTCAATAAATCAGATTGAACTAACTTCAAGGTCCGGAGTATCTTTTGGTTAAAGCTGCATCCAGTTGCAGCCTGTGTTATCCCAGTTATCGAGTACATAACACGACATCCATTACCTTTTTGAACGCCTCCCACTGCTCTTCTGTAGATTCCCTCTCAAGGAACTCTTTTCAGTGTTTGGGTGTTGGCAGCTGCCTCTATGGTGCTGGCGCTCCTAGACTGCAGGCGCACTGGGCGGAATTCTCCCTCCCCACGCCGGGTGGGAGAATCGCCGAGGCACCACACGAGTCCCGCCACGCCTACCCCGGCACCCGCACGTGATTCTCCCCCCCCCAAAACCGTTTGTAACGGGCGAGCGGCGATTCTCTGGCCCGGATGGGCCGAGCAGCCTGCCCAACACGACAGGTTCTCGCCTGCGCCGTCCACATCTGGTCGCTGCCAGCGGGAACAGCGCGGGAACGTTGGGGGGGGTGGCCTCTGGGGGGGGGAGGGGGGTTCCTGCACCGGGGGGGGGGGTGGCCCTCAAAAGGGGTCTGGCCCACGATCGGTGCCCACCAATCGGTGGGCCGGCCTTTCTGAAGGAGGACCTCCTTTCCTCCGCCGCCTCGCAAGATCCATCAGACATCTTCTTGTGGGGCGGCCGTGGAGTGGACGGCAACCGCGCTTGTGCGGGTGACGTCATTTATGTGGCGCCGTCCTCGTCATTTATGCGGCGCCGCTTAAACGCGGCACCAAGGCCCCCGGAGGCGGGAGAATACGGGGCTGGGAGCAGCCTCCGACGCCGCAGTGACACACTCGGTTTTCACTCCGGCGTCGGGACGTAGTCTCCCGATGGGAGAATTGCACCCACTGTTCAGGCATCAAAGTTTGATTCAGATGCGATGCGCTAAATATCCTCTGAGACATGACACATGTAGTCTGGAGCAGACACTTGCGAGTTGAGAATATTTTGTTTCTTAAACGGTCAATAGTAACAAAGATTTGAAAGTAAAGTACCGAACATTCCAGATATCACACTAACCATTAAACAACAAGGAAATGTCACCGTTCCATATTGGTACCGATACAAAGCTACATCAGCTCATTTTCACAAAATAAACAAACGCACGGTATCGCCCCTCGCAGGTTCCTCACCAGAAACGGAGGGTAAGTCTGAGAATGTGTTATCATGTGCAGACCTTTGTGTAGAAATGATCTGTCCATCAAGGTGTGACTTCTCCACGTATCAGAGCCATTCTCCATCCAGGAGCTGCAGCTGTGCAGGCCCCTCCCACACAGCCCAATCTCACTGCAACCAAATCCTGGCGTCCACATATTCCACCGGCGCTCAAGGTGTAGTTGAATATCCTTGACTTCCAGCGTGTTGAACCCGCGGTGACGTGCCAGTTACACGCAGCACTCACCACACCAACAACAAAAGCATCAGCAATCTGCAAAAGCATTTCTTCAACGGCATCATCAGGTGGCCCATTTGGATCAATGGTGCGGACCAGCTCCCGCAGCGTCTGCTTGCTTCAACAGGATTGCCTTCTGGACTCATACACCCCCCTGAGCCCGGTGTTCCAGGACCCAGGTATCTTAGAAAACATTGTCCTTTCCGGTTACAGAAGAGGAAGGAAACAGCAACAGCAGCCTCCAGGCACCTGCAGCCACCAGCAGCAAACAAATACAACCTGCAGCTGTGAAGTGCTTTCACAACTAACATGGCCAAATCCTCATTTGCAATAGCTGAAGCTGAAGCTAGAGGCTGCTCACAGTGAATGTGACTTTCAGCATAGAACCAAGAGCAAGGCTCTGTCCTGGAAGTGTTTGGTAGGACAGACAGGCTGCAGGTTACCCCTGCTATGGGTCCCCACAATATTTAAAGACGGCTTGAAGGAAATGGCTACTCACCTCCTCAATTCCCCACAGATGACATAGCGCCAGCTTCACGCTACAAAAAAAGGAGTACTAAACTACGCCCACGTGATTTCTCGCTGGGGAATCAGTGAATTCCCGAGAGGCTGCTGCATTCGACTTCAATCTCGCGAATGAGATTGAAATGAATTCAAATGTCGGTTAATGATAATTTAGTAATTCAAGAACTACTAATGGAGTAATTTGGCGAACTTTCTGGCTACTGTTCTACTGAGTTTAAGCTGAGGAGAGTTTGTTTTCGTTTACCCCGTAAGATGTTGTGATTCGGAATGCGCGGCCAGATTCAACAGTAGCTTTCAAATGGTAATTCGGGCAAAAAACCTGAATGGGAAAATTTTGAGAGCTGTGGGGAATGGACAGGGCAACGAGATTAATTAAACACCCCCTTCAATGTGGGATGGATCAAACAGCCTGGTTCAAGAACAGGTGAGCAATTTAAGAATCAAAACATTTGACAATTCTTTCAATTATTTCCATATTTTTCTCGAAGATGTTTTGCACTATTCAAGGAATTTTGTGCATCTTTCAACAAATCTAATGAAAAGTAGCACAGGAAGGGCAACCCTTTCATCTATCACACAGCTGTAACTGGCGAGATACCTTAATGCCGCAAGGTCACAATAAATAAATGATTCTTGCTTATCTCTTAATGCACCAGAGGTTCTTCAAAGGTATTTTAAACCCATTAAAATCTGAATCCATGCCTCATACCACACAGAAGAATGTGGGAAACAAGACTATGTTGAGAGGCAAACCTATGAGAAAGTATGGGAAATAAATTTGCCTTGCTCTGATCTTCTCGCGCGACTCACTCGGGGGAATGTTTGTTGCGTAAGTGAGAGGGAGATTTTAAAATAGGAATGGGCAATATTTTTACCTGGGGAGAAATAAGAACTCAATATTAACAGGATGAAGGTTGCTGTGCGCTGAAATCTTAGATTGGTCCTTCCAACAGTGTTAATACCAGAAAAGTGCAAAATTGCTGATGTGATATCAGTCTGTGATGAAACACAAACAATTTAGCTTGGAATTGCAAAGGCAAATGGAAAAGAACCCATTCCAGATTATGATTCAAGACCCAAGGTGATAAATAAAAGGTAAGAATGGAATTATGTACCGACTAACGACTATTATAGTTTCTGTTGGATGAAACTTGGATCATGAATGTAGGACATGTGGGGCAAAATTCTCCCCCAACGGCGGGATGTCCGCCGACTGGCGCCAAAGACGGCGCCAATCAAACGGGCATCGCGCCGGCCCAAAGGTGCGGAATGCTCCGCATCTTTGGGGGCCGAGCCCCAACATTGACGGGCTAGGCCGACGCCGGAGGGATTTCCGCCCCGCCAGCTGGCGCGGAAATGCGCCAGCTGGCGCGGAAATGCGCCGCATGCGCGGGAGCGTCAGCGGCCGCTGTCAGTTTCCCGGCGCATGCGCGGGAGCATCAGCGGCCGCTGACAGTTTCCCGCGCATGTGCAGTGGGGATAGTCTCTTCCGCCTCCGCCATGGTGGAGGCCGTAGCGGAGGCGGAAGGGAAAGAGTGCCCCCACGGCACAGGCTGCCCGCGGATCGGTGGGCCCCGATCGCGGGCCAGGCCACCGTGAGGGCACCCCCCGGGGTCAGATCGTCGCCCGACCCCCCCAGGACCCTGGAGCCCGCCCACGCCGCCTGGTCCCGCCGGTAAATACCAGTTTTGATTTATGTCGGCGGGACAGGCAATTCCTGGGCGGGACTTCGGCCCATCCGGGCCGGAGAATCCAGCGAAGGGTCCCGCCAACCGGCGCGGCCCGTTTCCCGCCCCCGCCCAATCTCCGGTACCGGAGACTTCGGTGGAGGCGGGGGCAGGATTCACGGCGGCCAACGGCCATTCTCCGACCCGGCGGGGGGTCGGAGAATGACGCCCGTGGTCTGTTGTTTATTTTGCCTGTGCAGAATTCATTTACAGAATTTCTTGCGAAACTTAAAAGAAGGCTGGGAGGATCAAGAGGGGTTTGCTGCAATGGACAGAAATGCGGCTTGATAGGGCGGCACGGTGGCGCAGTGGTTAGCACTGCTACTTACAGTGCTGAAGACCCGGGTTCGATCCCGGCTCCGGGTTCGATCCCGGCTCCGGGTCACTGTTCGTGTAAAGTTACACATTCTCCCAGTGACTGCAGGGGTCTCACGCCCACACCCCAAAGATGTGCTGGATAGGTGGATTGGCCATTCTAAATTACCCCTTAAGTGGGAAAAAATTATTGGGTACTCTAAAAAACAATTTATTTTAAAGAAAGAAATGTGGATTGACAACAAGAACTAGAAAATGCTTTTAAATAAGACCATAAGACATAGAAGCAGAATTAGGCCACTCGGCCCATCGAGTCTGCTCCGCCACTCAATCATGGCTGATATTTTTCTCATCCCCATTCGCCTGCCTTCTCCCCATAACCCCTGATCCCTTATTAATCAAGAACCTATCTATCTCGGTCTTAAAGACACTTAGTGATTTGGCCTCCACAGCCTTCTGCGGCAAAGAGTTCCACAGATTCACCAGCCTCTGGCTGAAGAAATTCCTCCTCATCTCGGTTTTAAAGGATCGTCCCTTCAGTCTGAGATCTGAAATAATAGTTACCTGGACTGGGGTGAAGGAGCTAATGGAATGCCACCCCAATCAGTCCTACAGCCTCTTCCATTCCAAACCATTGTACATAACCAGGCAGATTGGAGGCAGAAATTTGAAGCTATCTAACGTACGAGATGTCACAATGTCCCAAAAAGTTGGAAATTACTTAAATACTTTCATCTGGAACATCCGTCGGCGGGATCCTCCGTTTCTCCGGCAGCGCAGTCACGCCCACGGATTTCCCGACGGCGTGGGGGTGCCCACAATGGAAAACCCCATTAGCCGGGTCGGAGGATCTCGCTGCACCAGAAAACGGGTGCAGCGGGACGGAGAATCCCCCCCCCCCTTTTCTTTATGCTGGATAATGAATGGAAATTAGCACTTAGCAGTATTAAGCGGGAGGCGTTCGACATAGTGCTGCAAAAATATCGCTGAAGGTTAAGATCAAGATTAAGATTTAATTAAAGCACAGCTCTTGCACTGTGACATCAGTTTTTAACTACACAGAGTTTTTAGTCTTGTATTAGATACATAGATAGCTGATGCATTCTGGTTTTCAGATGGCTGACACATCTTGGTTGATTTTGTTTCTATTGGAATATTTCACTGTATATTCTACATCACAGTCGGCTTTTGTGGTTCATGGGAAACATTGGTCAGTTTACTTCAAATGTGGGAGAAAATCCAATCTTAAGCAAGGTATTTAACATCATCATTGGGATTGATGACAAGAAACAAAAGCAGCCATGGATTTATCTAAGGCAATGTCGTGCCCAAAAATATATTGCAGTTTTAATATTATTGGTGTCATTGGTCAAGGTCACTAATGAAAATTATGAATGGCAGATGACGTAAGTCTGGTTTGCGCAGGACCCCTTCGGTGCACATCTATAAACTGATACCACATGGGGGGCACGGTGGCACAGTGGTTAGCACTGTTGCTTCACAGCACCAGCGTCCCAGGTTCGATTCCCGGTTTGGGTCACTGTCTGTGCGGAGTCTGCACGTTCTCCCCGTGTCTGCGTGGGTTTCCTGCGGGCGCTCCAGTTTCCTCCCACAAATCCCGAAAGACGTGCTTGTTCGGTGAATTGGACATTCTGGATTCGTCCTCAGTGTACCCGAACAGGTGCCGGAGTGTGGCGACTAGGGGCTTTTCACAGTAACTTCATTGCAGTGATGAAGTAAGCCTACTTGTGACAATAAAGATTATTATTAGTATTATAAAGCTGCAATTTCATGCACAATTCTGACTCCCAAGAAACTATCAAAATGCTGTCACCCACAAGTTTCAATCATAGAATACCTACAGTGAAGAACGGTACCATTAGGACCGTCGAGTCTGCACCGACCCCTCGAAAAAGGACCCCAAGCTGGGCCCACACCCCCAGCCTATCCCCGAAATCCTATCTAACTATTGGATGAGGAAATTTGGAATGGAGAATCCACATAACCTCCGCCATACCGCCTATATTGCAGTATTGGTATTAAAAAGTGTTAAACAGTACAATCAAAAATCTTGTGTTCCTGAAGTGACTTACAGGGATGGAAGTCTGTCACTATTTTCCAATGTCGGCATAGTTGAGAACACATTTGGTAGACACAGTGTAAATTTACAGCATCGCTAGTGAACATTGCAAATAAGAACATGGGCGAAATTCTCCCGAAACGGCGCGATGTCCACCGACTGGCGCCCAAAACGGCGCCAATCAGATGGGCATCGCGCCACACCGCATCTTTGGGGGCCGAGCCCCAACATTGAGGGGCTAGGCTGACGCCGGAGGAATTTCCGCTCCGCCAGCTGGCGGAAACGGCTTTTGTTACCCCGCCAGCTGGCATCTCAGGGCGGCGCATGCGCGGGAGCGTCAGCGGCCGCTGACAGTTTCCCACGCATGCGCAGTGGAGGGAGTCTCTTCCACCTCTGCCATGGTGGAGACCGTGGCGGAGGCGGAAGGGAAAGAGTGCCCCCACGGCACAGGCCCGCCCGCGGATCGGTGGGCCCCGATCGCGGGCCAGGCCACCGTGGGGACACCCCCCGGGGCCAGATCGCCCCACGCCCCCCCAGGACCCCGGAGCCCGCCCACGCCGCCTTGTCCCGCCGGTAAGGTAGGTGATTTAATTTACGCCAGCGGGACAGGCAATTTATCGGCGGAACTTCGGCCCATCCGGGCCGGAGAATCCAGCGGGGGGGCCCGCCAACTGGCGCGGCCCGATTCCCGCCCCCGCCGAATATCCGGTGCCGGAGACTTCGGCATCCGGCGGGGGCGGGATTCACGCCAGCCCCCGGCGATTCTCCGACCCGGCGGGGGGTCGGAGAATGTCGCCCCATATCTTCTGTGTATGTTTTAATAATAAAATAAATCAGTCAAGTGGAGAGGAAACAAAGAAAAATATACATTAAAGTTCTCAAATCTTCTCATCTTTGCTGCTTAGGGCAGCACGGTAGCACAGTGGTTAGTACTATTGCTTCACAGGGTCTAGGCCCCAGGTTCAATTCCCGGCTTGGGTCACTGTCTGTGCGGAGTCTGCGCATTCTTCCCGTGTCTGCGTGGGTTTCCTCCGGGCGCTCCGGTTTCCTCCCACAAGTCCCGAACAACGTGCTATTAGGTAGTTTGGACATTCTGAATTCTCCCTCTGTGTACCCGAACAGGCGCCGGAATGTGGCGGGTAGGGGATTTTCACAATAACTTCATTGCGGTGTTAATGCAAGCCTACTTGTGACAATAAAGATTATTAATTAATTATAAGCAGTAACATTTTGACTGAAAAGAATAAAAATGGTGACCCAATCATCATTCTGTATTCCTTCATTTTTAATAAATTTACGGTACCCAATTATTCTTTTTTTCCAATTAAGGGGCAATTTACATAGAACTTAGAACATAGAACATACAATGCAGAAGGAGGCCATTCGGCCCATAGAGCCTGCACCGACCCACTTAAGCCCTCACTTCCACCTATCCCCCTAACCCAATTAGCCCTTTTTGGACACTAAGGGCAATTTAGCGTGGCCAATCCACCTAACCCGCACATCTTTGGACTGTGGGAGGAAACTGGAGCTGCTTTTAAATCTGCGCATTGACTACTTAACTGTGCTACCCGCTGTTCTGTTTCTTCTCTTACCAGGACTGCGTGCTGTGTATCTTGGTCGGCTTTATCGTACTGGGTCTGAAAGCTGCTAAGGTGAATTAAACAAGATTGGTGTGCCCGTTTCACATCAGCCATCTCCTTATCTTTAGCTGCTACCTGTTCCCGGAGTTGCTCGAGTATCTTTTCGCTTTCACTACTGTTTCCCTCGTTCTTCTCTTCTTTCTCAACTAACTGCCTATGGAGCGTCTTCACGACCTCCTCTGTACCTCGCAACTGTGCCAAACAGGACACTATTGCCATCGGCTTTCGGACCTTTGCTACATTTTTCTTATGGACCTCACTTAGGTTGTCCCATCAAGTTTGTCCTATGCTTCCTGGACCTGACTCATCATTTGCACAAAAATTGGACCAAAGGGGCCATACTTTCCCCTTTAAGTATTTCCTTAACTCTTCCTCCCATATGGGGCATTGCTCTGCTCTGGAGGTCGCTGCGACCTCGGGTTCCTGTGGGTTCATTAAACGTTCCATCGCTTTAGTGGCCATTGCTTCTCTTATCTCTTGCTCTACTTTTAATATCTCTTTCTCTACTTTTAATTTGGGATAGGGGAATAAGGCGGCGATTTGAACAGCGGGTATGGCTTAAGCTATTTTTCGGCACACAATCCCTCGATAGTTGTACACAATTCTAACGTGTTTACCTTACTCTTCCTGTTAGGTGCGCATGCGGGTTAGTACACACTTCCAAAATTTGGTTATTTGGTCGATATGGGACTTGCACTTGTAGTTCTTTCTCTTTGCCGCAATTGGATTCAAAGTTTGTGGGTTCTCTCGGAGTGACAAAGTCACTTCTAATCGAGTCCCATCAGAGTCGCCAATAATGTTGCTCTTTATGATATGATGTTATATCCCAACAGTGTCACCAATACTCTATTTATCTTGGTGAACCACAGGCCTTCTCTTATATCGATCAAATGACCACACAACCAGTTAGTTAGTTCAAAAGATGGTTTATTTACATACACAAGGGTTACTTCGACATGCAAACACAATATCTACTACGAGTTAAACTACACTTATCAGCTACAATAACCTATAATTAACATCAAGGCGACTGGCACTGTGCAAATGGATAAGGCCTTTATCTGGATTTCACTTGGCTGGTTCGAAGAAAGTGGCTCTGTCTCTGCTGGGTTCATCCATCAGGTAGCGATCGTTGGTCTTGAACTTGGCTAGCTGTTCTTGCTACAGTTGGCTGGCACAGGCCGGATTCAAAGGGGGCTGGCACAGGTCGGATCCAAAAGAGACAGAACACATGGCTGTGTCCTCTTTTATATCTCTGGGATTTCGCACTCTTTGGGGCGGTCCTTAACTTTGGATCCAATAGCTCGACAGAGCTCTGATCACTGTCTTCGATTTCGGCCAATAAAGGGGCAGGTGCCTAGGTAGCTCGGAGGATTCCTTAGCGGTCATTGACCTTGGCAGTTGAGCTCTCTGAGTAAAGGGAGTGGCGCCGATCAGTCTGTGGCTGCACTGGTTTCTTGATTGGAGTCCTATTGTTCTGGGGAACGGGCCATTAAAATGCAAACGAGCGGGGGTTTTGATCAGGTCTCACTACCTGCGTTTCAAATACACAGAAGCTCTGTATCTGTCTGAGTCCTGGGTTGGCCATAATTCCCATGGTCCTTTGCAGGTGGCCACCTGAGATGGCTACACTTGCACCAAAAGATTTTTTGAAAATTCATTTCTTATTTCACTGGAACAATCCATCATATTAAACGTTTCCACCACATTTATGATGTCACAAAGTGATCAAAGAAAGCTTACTCTTCAATGGTGTTCAGAATCCATTGGGCATCTCGAGATATTTCTTCATTAGTCACGCAGGATAATGGGTATCATAGAATCATAGAATCCACAGTGCAGAAGGAGGCCATTCGGCCCATCGAGACTGGGACCCTGGAGCTGTGAAGCAACTGTGCTATCCACTGTGCTGCCATGCTGAGTAGGTTCAGTCAAAGGATTGTCTGCAGCATTGAGCAGAGAAGGAAAAACAATAATTGCTAAAAGAACAAGTTAACCCTTTGAATACTTTGCAACATTGCAAAATAGAAAGACTTTAACTCATACAATTTGTTTCTGATGCAGAACATCGTGAAGCAGTGTCACAGGAAGTGTAAATGTTAAATAAGACTTCAGCTTGTTATTGCATGAGTACACTCTGCACTTTTTTAATGCAGAATTGAGGCAGATATTCTATCTCAGTGCTTTTGCCTTATTTGTCATTAAAGATCGCTGTTCTTTTTTCGATAACCTGAATGGAAAAGGATTAGTCAGACCTGTTTGGGCAAACAACCTGTCTGAGTGACTCCTAAAGCGTCTGACTTTGCAGTCCAGCTAACAAGAAAAATAATGTTGCCAAATTAGGCTTTGACTTTGCATTTAACAATTTGACTAAACGTGAGGTTAACTCTTCGGGTACTTAATTTTTCCGCAAAACATTCGATTTCTTTTTTCAATTTTACCTAGCATCTGCAAAAACAATTTCTGCAAATTAGGTGGTCTAGTGTTGCCTTCTGCATGCCTCCGAGGGTGGTCACGACATCTCCTTTACGAGCAACACCCAAATTTAAATGAATTTTTAAAACTTTATGACTTGTTATGAATAGCTGAGTATCAGAAATGTCCCTGAGGGTAATCAATTGATCCACATACAGTTACGTATTAAATTTGGCTAATACCCATATATTTTTACCATGACTTAATACTTGGATTATTTCTACTCCTTTATAAAATATGCAAGTTCTTTGAGATTCGAATCACGCAAGCTTTTGTTTTACAACAGATAGATTCTTGTAGGTTTGGGGTACTCTTGGGCAGCACGGTGGCCCAATGGTTAGCACTGCTGTCTCATAGATTTCACAGATTCGATCCTGGCCCTGGGTCACTATCTGTGTGGAGTTTGCACATTCTCCCCGTGTCTGCGTGGGTTTCGTCCCTACAACCCAAAGATGTGCAGCGTAGGTGAATTTGCCACGCTAAATTGCCCCTTAACTGGAAAAAAATGAATTGGGTACTCTAAATTTTATTTTTTAATGTTTGGCGTAATCTTTGATTTGATTTAATTTGATTTGATTTATTGTTACATGTACAGTGAAGTACAGTGAAAAGTATTTTTCTGCGGCCAAGGGAACGTACACAGTACGTACATAGCAGACAAAAAAGAATAATAAACAGAGCACATTGACAAATGGTACATCGACAAACAGTGATTGGTTACAGTGCGGAACAAGGGGCCAAACAAAGCAAATACATGAGCAAGAGCAGCATAGGGCATCGTGAATAGTGTTCTGACAGGGAATAGATCAGTCCGAGGGGGAGTCGTTGAGGAGTCTTGTAGCTGTGGGGAAGAAGCTGTTCCTATGTCTGGATGTGCAGGTCTTCAGACTTCTGTACCTTCTGCCTTGACCTTTGTTTTTATCTTTTCAGTAATTCCCTATTCCTTTTTACTCCAATTAATCCCTTCCCATGTTACTGCGCTCCATTTCCACAGTGAAGAGGGTAAGAAAGCTATGAACCTTTGAAAACCCTGCTCCAGAGGTGGCCACTCAAGTGTTGTGTCACTGGAGATAAAGTTCAACAATCCTCCCGTTATAACTCCCTCCATGTGAACATGTATCGACCCTGGAGGCTGCAACTTGCCAGTGTCCGGTCAAGAGTGGTAACTCTCTAGGTGAGGAATAACAGAAATTAAATCCACCTCCTTCCATTTCACGGAATGCACAAGCTGGCATATAAAATATCGGGCCTGATTTAAACCCTGCGTAAGTGAGTGGATTTTGATTGAGATAAAACACTTACTGAACTCATTAAACTTACATTTTCTTACACAAATAGGAAGTTCTATTTATGAACCGTAAACAAAAGGGGGAGTGATTTTCCTGATGTGTTGTGCCCGGGACACATCCCCCTGAGTCATGAGAATAGCGGGAGAGCCCTTAAATGGCATTCGTCGTGGGCGCCAGTCAGTGCGCGACGCTCCTAGTCCACTGCAGCAAACATAATCTGGTTCACACGCTCATTGTACATAAACTAAATTAATAATAATAATATATTAGCATATTTAAATCAGTGTTTGCTGGGTCAGTTTCAAGCCAGATTTTCCTGGCTCCCGGTATTCTCCCCACACCCACTACCAGCCCAGCGTGAGGTCGTCAGGAATCACTACTGGTCTCCACCAATGGAGACCAGACGTGGTGACACTTCGAGGGCTCGGAGGACATTGGAGCCCCACGGTGGTCAGGGATATGGAAGGGCAGTGCCATGGCACCAACTTGGCACTGCCAGGTTTGCACTGCCAGGTTCCAGGTGGCAGTGCCAGATTGGCAATGCCAGGAGTGCCTGAAAGGGACGGGGCCTGAAAGGGGGCGCATGAAGGTGGGGTTTGATAGAGGGGTATGAAAGAGGGCATATAAGGGGTAGGGCAAAAAGAGTGGGCCTTTGGCGACCCCATTGCATGGTGTTGCTCACCTGGTGGGGACCGCTAGTATCGGCGATTGGGGGGGGTGGGCCTGATGCAGGCGATAAGGGGAATGTCTGAAGGCCCATTGGGTTGACCCCAATGCCAGTGATAATTGGGGGGGGCTGCTGGGAGAGGGGGTTGATGCTGGAAAGTGTGGGAAGATCACGATGCCAATCACGTCAAAACAGCGCGTAATTCCCCACTGGACTTTTGGGAGAATTCTACACATGTTCAAAAAGAAAACAAAAATGAACTGTACTGGGGCGACACGATGGCATAGTGGTTAACACTGCTGCCTCACAGCGCGAGGTCCCAGGTTCGATCCCGGCTCCGGGTCACTGTCCATGTGGAGTTTGCACATTCTCCCCATGTCTGTGTGGTCCCAGCCCCGCACCCAAAAAGATGTGCAGGGTAGGTGAATTGGTCACGCTAAATTGCCCCTTAATTGGAAAAGAGTAATTGGGTACTCTAAATCTATTTTTAAAAATCAACAGTACCATAGATACTGGAAATCTGAAACAAAAGCAGCAAATGTGGGAAAACACTCCCCAGGTCCGACGCGGAGAGAGAACCAAAGGCGGATTTTCCACACAGACTGTCGCATGCTTCGTGGGAATGGAAGTGGACTGCCATAGGCCACTGACGAGATCTCCTGGTCCTGCCTTAGTCGACAGAGGTTCCCGTTGAATGCACCCCTCGCTGTCGGGAAACCTGCGGCGGTGTGCCATCGTCGGGAACGGGAAACCCCACCGACGTAAACGGTCGGAAAATTCCGGACAGCATCTCAGGTTGTGAGGACCTTTTTTGTGTATATTCAAATCTCACAGGTCTTTAAATATAATATGTAAAGCCTGTGAGACCCAACGCAGTTTCTTACTCATTCAAGCTCCTGAGTGTGACACTGCGGAAAATAACCCGTGACTGTTGCAGGCGTGAGTGCGTTATGCTTCTGTTTTGCTTTCATGCATTCAAAACATTTTACACATGAGGGTGGGGTGTAATCAAATTGTTTCAGGTCAACAGCTACATATAGAAAAATAATGTCTGAGTGTGCAGCTGACATTTTGGCACATGCACATATTTTAAACTTAAACTATATTCAGATTATTCTCATCCTCTACCCTCCATACACTTTAGATCAGCCAGAATTCTGCCACTGCATCAAAATTCCACGCAAAATTTCACTCACCCATTAACTCTGTCTTGCTGAATTAGATTGGTTCCTCATCTCCCAATGCCACAAATTTTTTAAAATCTCAACCTTAAGTTTAAATGTGTTTATTTCCTTGCCCAGGGTATTTCTTTTTTTTAAAATATATTTTATTCAAGATTTTTTGGCCAAACATAACAGTACATAGTTTTCCTTTTAAACAACAATAAAGCAATATAAATAACAGTGGCCAGTTTTAAACAAATAAATAAATAATATATAAACAGAAACAAAAACCAAACTAAATGGCAACTGCCTTGTCAAAAATAGTTACTCTCCAAAAATACAATCCAACAGTCCAATATACATTACCTATAACAAATGTCTGTACATATACAATGAAATCCCTAAGAGCCCGCCCGGATCCTCCCCCCCCCCCCCCCCCCCCCCCCCTCCCCCCCCCCCCCCCCCCCCCCCCCCCCCACCCCCCTCCCCCCTGGGTTGCTGCTGTTGTCTTCTTTCTTTTTCATTCCCTCTATCGTTCTGTGAGGTAGTTGACGAACGGTTGCCACCGCCTGGTGAACCCTTGAGCCGAACCCCTTAATACGAACTTGATCCGTTCTAACTTTATAAACCCTGCCATGTCGTTTATCCAGGTCTCCACGCCCGGGGGTTTGGCTTCCTTCCACATAAGCAATATCCTGCGCCGGGCTACTAGGGATGCAAAGGCCAAAACATCAGCCTCTCTCGCCTCCTGTACTCCCGGCTCTTCTGCTACCCCGAATATAGCCAACCCCCAGCTCGGCTCGACCCGGACCCCCACCACCTTCGAAAGCACCTTCGCCACCCCCACCCAGAACCCCTGTAGTGCCGGACATGACCAGAACATGTGGGTGTGATTCGCTGGGCTTCTCGAGCATCTCCCACACCTATCCTCTACCCCGAAAAATTTACTGAGCCGTGCTCCAGTCAAATGCGCCCTGTGTAGAACCTTGAATTGTATCAGGCTTAGCCTGGCACACGAGGATGACGAGTTTACCCTACGTAGGGCATCAGCCCACAGCCCCTCCTCAATCTCCTCCCCCAGCTCTTCTTCCCATTTCCCTTTCAGCTCATCTACCATGATCTCCCCTTCGTCCCTCATTTCCCTGTATATGTCCGACACCCTACCATCCCCCACCCATGTCTCTGAGATCACTCTATCCTGCACCTCCTGCGCCGGGAGCTGCGGGAATTCCCTCACCTGTTGCCTCGCAAAAGCCCTCAGTTGCATATACCGAAATGCATTCCCTTGGGGCAACCCATATTTTTCCGTCAGTGCTCCCAGACTCGCAAACGTCCCATCTACGAACAGATCTCTCAATTGTACTACCCCAGCTCTTTGCCATGCTCCAAATCCCCCATCCATTCTCCCCGGAACAAACCTATGGTTGTTTCTTATTGGGGACCGCACTTAGGCTCCCGTCCTTCCCCTATGTCATCTCCACTGCCCCCAAATATTTAATGTTGCCACCACCACCGGGCTTGTGGTGTATTTCTTCGGTGAGAACGGCAACGGTGCTGTCACCATTGCTTGTAGGCTGGTCCCCTTGCAGGACGCCCTCTCCAATCTCTTCCACACCGCTCCCTCCCCTTCTCCCATCCACTTACACACCATTGAAATATTGGCGGCCCAGTAATACTCATTTAGGCTCAGTAGTGCCAGCCCCCCCTATCCCTACTACGCTGCAAGAACCCCCTCCTCACTCTCGGGGTCTTCCCGGCCCACACAAAACTCATAATACTTTTCTCAATTCTCTTAAAAAAAGCCTTCGTGACCATCACCAGGAGGCACTGAAACACAAAGAGGAATCTCGGGAGAACCACCATTTTAACCGCCTGCACCCTACCTGCCAGTGACAGGGACACCATGTCCCATCTCTTGAAGTCCTCCTCCATCTGTTCCACCAATCGTTTTAAATTAAGCCTGTGTAAGGTACCCCAATTCTTGGCTATCTGGATCCCCAAGTACCGGAAGTCTCTTGTTACCTTCCTCAGCGGTAAATCCTCTATTTCCCTGCTCTGCTCCCCCGGATGCACCACAAACAACTTACTTTTCCCCATGTTCAATTTATACCCCGAAAAATCCCCAAACTCCCCAAGTATCCGCATTATCTCTGGCATCCCCTCCACCGGGTCCGCCACATATAACAACAAATCATCCGCGTGCCCAGGGTATTTCTATATTCTCCCCCAGCCCTGCATCAAAACCCTCCCCTACAATTAGAAACTCTCTGTTGCTCTGACCTGGGTTTTTCCTGCATCCCCTTCTGCCTTTGCTCCACAACCGGCAACCATTGTTTCAGTCCTCATTCTCTCACCTTCTGTGTCCGTACTTATTGGGGGCGGCGGGGGGGGGGGGCGGGGGGGGGGGGGGGGGGGGGGGGGGGGGATTTTCTGCCCCGTTTACTTCGGGCAGGAAAGCCAGTGAGGGCAGAGAATCCAACGCGAGTCCCAAAACGGTTTTTATGCTGACAGGTTTCCTATTGACATTACCCCTTCCACCCTCCACCCCCTCTCCGCCCCCAGACCAGCCAATAACGGAAGGGGTTTCCTGCCATGAAAGGTTGGGAACTCCATGCCAATATATTTAAATACCATTAGTGGGTTTTGTCGCTGTGTTATCCCTCCGCATAAGGGACCCTGCAAGCATGATGCCACGCCAGCAGGATTTGCAACAGGTCTGGACCAGTGGGGACCTGATGAACAGTCCCTGCCAGGGGCACACAGGTAAGTACGGCCCCCAGGGGGGGAGAGGGTCATGCCCTGGCAGTGCCCCCTTGGGGGCAGTGCCGGGGGAAGTGTCCAGGCAGTGCCAGGTTGCAGAGTAACTTAATTTTCAGATAATCGATTAATTTCCTTTTGAATGCTTCAATTGAGCCTGCCTCCACGACACTCTCCAGACAATGCATTCCAGGCCGCAACCACTCACTGTGTGAAAAAGATTTTCGTCATCTCATTTTTCCTTCTTTTGCCAATCAAGAGTAGAAACAGTTTCTCCCTATTCACTCTGTCCAGACCCCTCATGATTTTGTATACCTCAATCAAATCTCCTCTCAACCTTCTCCAAGGAAAACAGTCCTAAATTCTCCATTAGTCATTGCCTATTTTTTTTAGCATTACAAGGAAAGATACTCTTTTTTAAAAATAAATTTAGAGTACCCAATTCATTTATTTTTCCAATTAAGGGGCAATTTAGCCAATCCACCTAACCTGCACATCTTTAGGGTTGTGGGGGCAAAACCCACGCAAACACGGGGAGAATGCGCAATCTCGACACGGACAGTGACCCAGAGCTGGGATTGAACCTGGGACCTCAGCGCCGTGAAGCTGCAGTGCTAACCACTGCACCACTGTGCTGCCCCAAGGACAGACACTCTTAAGAAGTGTCAACTTTAAAATTAACTTCTTGTCAAGGTATCATAAAATGTTTGCATGGAAGACTATTATTCCCTTTGAGCATAACATCCTATAAATCTCAGTTGTTGTCAATGCTACCAACCCCAAGTAAAACACTGATGAAGCTTTAACTCCAAGAAAGACCTTTCGCAACAGGATTGTTGATGTCATTATTTTTTTTTTTAAAGTACCCAATTCATTTTTTCCAATTAAGGGGCAATTCAGCGTGGCCAATCCACCTAGCCAGCACATCTTTGGGTTGTGGGTCCGAAACCCACGCAGACACAGGGAGAATGTGCAAACTCCACACGGACAGTGACCCAGAGCCGGGATCGAACCTGGGACCTCGGCGCCATGAGGCAGCAGTGCTAACCCACTGCACCACCGTGCTGCCTGTGATGTCATCATTTTAACTCCTACAATTTTCTACTCGCTCCTTATGGCAGAACATGGGAAGGCTCTTGAAAGGAGCAAGGCATCTTAGATTGAACATGGGGCCATTTTGAGCCTGCATCAGCTACAACAGCGAGGTGGGAGGGAAATTGGAGGCGGTTCAGAAAAGGTTAGCTCGGATGATACCCGGTATAGAGGGATTGTCTTATGAAACTGGGACTCTACTCAGTAGAATTTGGAAGAATGAGAGGTAATCTCATTGAAACGTAGAGGATTCTGAAGGGCAAATGCTGAGAGGATGTTTCCCCTCATAGAGAATCTATGACCAAGAGGGTATAGTCTCAGAATAAAGAGGTGCCAATTTAAGACTGATACGAGGAGGAATATCTTCTCTCAGAGGGTTGTGAGGAACTCTTGCAACAGGGAGCTGTGGGGACAGATCCTTGCATATAGGCTGAGATAGATAAGATTCTTGATCAGCAAAGGAATAAATGGTTACTGGGAAAGGGCAGGAAAGTGGACATGAAGAATGTTGGATTAGCCATGATCCTACTGAATGGCGGAGCAGGCTTGAGGGGCCGAATGGCTTACTCCTCTTCCTATTTCTTATGGTCTTATGGAAGTGTTGGGGAGACGTTTAAAAGGAGCGCCTCACTGATGACTGAGATTATGGACGGGATTCTCCGTCGGCGGGATCCTTCGTTTCGCCTGCAGCGCACTCACCCCCACGCTATTCCCGACGGCGTGGGGATGCCCACAATGGGGAACCCCATTGGCCAGCTGGTGGGACGGAGGATCCCACTGCTGGGGAGGGAATGCCGCACCAGAAAACGGGTGCGGCGGGACGGAGAATTTCCCGGGGAGAGCGTATCAGAGGCAAGCAGCCATGAGTGTGGCATGAATCATGTGGGAAAAAAATCAATTTTGTTAAATAGGCTGAATACCTGGTGATTTGGTGGTTTCCTCCAGTTTTCTCACCAGAGCCGACACTTTGAACAAATAAGGTATGATTCCGTCTAATAAGTGTTATCTCATAGTATAGAAGTGGGGTTCACTTCTGCCTTATCTCCTCCCAGTTTTGTCAAGATGGCTATTGTCATAGCAGACATCAAAGATGTTTGGACTTCTCAATCAATCTGGGCCCCAGATATTATTGCAGTCCTTACCTTGACTGTACTGACATAGAGATTTGATTCACTGCTTGTTAGTGAGATTAAAACACACTATTTATTTTAAGAGCATCAAGTTTAGAACAACATTCTTCTTGGTGAAATAAAAAGTTCTTAATTAGCTTCAGTGTAAACTTATTGGATGGAAAATCAGGCAATTCAGTGAAAAACATCGTGGAATTTTAAGTGCAAAAGATACTCAGTGTGAACTGAACTTCTGCATCCTTTGCACTTATTTAAAATCCATTGTGCTGAAAGTTGGTCCTGCCCAGGTTGAAAGTAACTTAAATTTCTCACTAGTTTGGCCATTTCACAACCCCATCACATGGGGGCTTTCTGGTGTTGGGATATAATATGTAATTCATTCAACGAAACTCGGCAGAAAGAATAAATGTGCTGGACAATTATTCCATTAATTTTCTATTCATCTTCTGTGCGCAAATTCAGAGCCTCATTTCCAACATTGAATCAGTGTCAATCTTTCCAAATCATTGGCTGTAAAACATTTTTTAGTCGACCCTGCACCCAGGAAGCAGATGTGGAAAAACAATTTGAATTGTTCTCGCATGCTGTCTCTTACCAATAGAAAGACTTACGGTTTTAACAAACTCGGAGAGGTTGAAGCTAGGTTTCCAACTTTCTACACAAAGGAGAGAGATTCATTGTTTTATTTTCCGTAATACAGAAATGCAAATAATCTTTCAAATATTTAGCTACTTGTCAGTTCCTATCCACTCAAAACTCAACATTTGTTCACTCAATAGATAAAAATTAAAACCTACGTGTCAGTCATCATATGCAGCAAAGCAAAGGTGTGATCAGGTTTTGCTGTTGCATTTGTCAGCAGGTGTAGAACTGTGTATAGACTTGCCATTCTGTTCTGTGGAGTGGAGTTTTGTGTATTCTCGTTTGGTCACGGTTTCTGATTTATCCCAAAGAGCCCTACAGATTGCAAATGCTAATGTACTGCAGTAAATGTCAAAGGTCCCCCACCCTGCAAAGCATACATCACATTCCACCCATATTAATGATGCAGAGCTTAAGAAGTTACCAAGATCAGGAAATTTACTTCCTATAAATATCACTTACATCATGATAAGCATATAGGGGCGGCACGGTAGCACAGTGGCTAGCACTGTCGTTTCACAGCGCCAGGGTCCCAGGTTCGATTCCCGGCTTGGGTAACTGTCTGTGCGGAGTCTGCACGTTCTCCCCGTGTCTGCGTGGGTTTCCTCCGGGTGCTCCGGTTTCCTTCAACAAGTCCCGAACGATGTGCTTTTTGGGTGAATTGGACATTCACAATTCTCCCTCAGTGAACCCGAACAGGCGCCGGAGTGTGGCGACTGGGGGATTTTCATAGTAACTTCATTACAGTGTTACTGCAAGCCTAGTTGTGACACTAATAAAGATTATTATTATTATATACTTAGCTCCAGAAGCTCTCATTGGTTATTCCTGGAGGCTTCTGTGGTGGATACAAGATTGAGACTCCAGGCCTTGGAGGTACAACCAAAAATGTAGAACTTTATTTACACAATGTTAACACAACAGACCGCAATGTTAGACTGCCCGCTTGCCCAGTGCGACGTCACGCCATTGTTCACTTAAAATGCCCCTGTTCAGCTACAGGGCTGTTTGTGAGGGAAAAAAATACAACGAGCGCGCACCATTTCCTCCCCCTTTTAAATCACAGGTCCCTGACCCAATAAACAGCATAACATTAATAGATAGATAGAATTTACAGTGCAGAAGGAGGCCATTCAGCCCATCGAGTCTGCACCGGCTCTTGGAAAGAGCACCCTACCCAAGGTCAACACCTCGACCCTCTCCCATAACCCAGTAACCCCACTCAACACTAAGGCCAATTTTGGACACTAAGGGCAATTTATCATGGCCAATCCACCTAACCTGCACATCTTTGGACTGCGGGCGGAAACCCGAGCACTCGGAGGAAACCCACGTAGACACGGGGAGGATGTGCAGACTCCGCCCAGACAGTGACCCAAGCCGGAATCAATTAGCAAAATGAACAACGACAGTCAATATGTCAGACGTTCCGAAGGTCGTCATGGTCAGTGTGGCTGTCAGCAAAACTCAGGCATCTGCTTTTTAGTTATTGCTGTATCCTCTGGTGTCCTTGGCTTGCTGTGAGCATCGCCAATGGCTATCTTAACCAGTGTCAACGTAGTGATCTGAGATTGACTTAGTGTTTCATTCGCGACTGAGTGCTGTTTCCCCCAATTGGTTTGGTTAGTGTTGGGTTCTCCGGAAGGTCCAGACCGCCTCTTGGCACTGCTGGATTTGAACTCTCTGTCAGGTCTGCCTTTGGCAGGTTAGTTCTTGTTGCCAAAAGTTGATCCGCATGTCTTCTCGAGATTACATTATCTCAGGTTTGTATGGTGCAGGAGACCGGTCCTGACGACAGGAATCCACTTTTGTCGTCTGATTTCTTGCCTGAACCTCTTGACCCTGGCGAAAAACACAACCTCTTGCCTTGTTCTCCCAACGCAAGACCTGATCCTGATGCTTTTCCTCGCCCATTTATTTAGTCTTGGGTGGTTTTAGCAAATTGAATGTTGTGCATAGTTGATGTTTAACCATTAGCAGCACCGGAGAAACTTGGGTTGTTGAGTGCGCAGCATTCCTGAATGTGAGCAGGTATTGACTCAAACGTTTAGACAATCAACCTTGTTCTCTGGTTACCTTTCGCGAATGCTTCATCGTTTGTACAAAATAATCTGCCAGCCCATTTGCGGCAGGGTGATAAGGTACGGACTAGATGTGTTGAATTCCATTCTCCTTCAAGTAGTTTATGAATTCTTGGGATGTGAGTTCTGATCCATTATCACTCACGACTTGTTCAGGGTAACCAATTTGGTGAAGATTTCACCCAATCTCTCAATTGTTTTCTCCGCTGACGTTGCCTTCTTCATGATGACAACTTCAGGCCATTTTGAGTGAGCATCGAATGGAATGAGAAACATGCACCCTTCAAATGATCAGGTGTAATCAGCATGTACCTGTTGCCAGGGTTATTCTGGCCATTTCCACAGGTATGATGGGGCTAATTGCGGAAGGTTCTGGACTTCTGGACAAGGTGAACGGTATGATGGGGCTAATTGCGGAAGGTTCTGGACTTCTGGACAAGGTGAACACATACCCGCCTTCTCGATTTTGGCATTGAGCTCTGGCCAGCAAAAATAGCTCCTGGCTACTTACTTCATCCTTACAAAACCACAGTGCCCTTTGTGTGATTGGTTTAATACACATTTTCTTAATAATAGTGGAATAACTTTCATTCCCCAGAGGTATCAACCTGCCTGTACGGATAACTCAAGTCTTCGGGTGGACTATGGCTTTAACTCAGGGTTTAATCCTGAAGTCTTGTCTCAAAGCGCCGTGTCCATGACCTCTAACAGTACGGGATCACTTCTGGCATGCTTCTTCAACTGTCCTGCGGTTACAGGAGTGTTATCTACTGGCTTGAAGTAGAAAATGTTTCTACACAAACTGCTTATCAACGGACTATTTAGTAAGGGTAATCGGGAGAGTCCACTTTCATTCCCGTGTAGGTCTGACTGACGATACTTGATCTTGTATGTGCATGCTGACAAGAGCAATGCCCACCTCTGCATCCTGCTCACTGCCAGTGATGGAATCCCGGGATGAGGTCCAGAGAACCCACCTGTTCATTCAACTGATTAAGGCGCTGCGCTCCGAAAGCCAGTGATTTAAAACAAAGCTGTCAGGTTTTTACCTGGTGTTGTAAGACTTCTTACTGTGCCCACCCCAGTCCAACGCCGGCATCTCCACATCAAAGATCGTTGTTAGTGGCTGATGATCTGTCAAGAAAGTGAATTTCCTCCCATACAGGAATAGGTAGAACGGTTTTGTTCCAAAAATGATTCCTCGGGGTTCTTTCTCTATCTGCGCACAATTGCTTTCAGCTTTATTCAAAGGTGCTGGGTGCAAAAAGATGGATCTATACACTTCAGATTCATTATTCAAAGGTGCTTCTCTTCACCTGCGGGCTTTATGTTAGAAACCACCACCCCAACCCCATTAGATGATGTGTCACAATGTGTCTGGGCTTCTGACTTGAGTAGTGCCTCTTTGGATTGCACAAATTCCCTCTCACATTGACCCACCCATTTCCACGTTTTATTTGACACTGTAGACTGGTCAAAGGTTTTAGAATAGTACTCAGATTATGGACAAACCTTCCGTAGTGGTTTAGTAAGCTGAAGAAAAATCCAGAGTTGGTTGAGATTTTGAGGTGCCTCAATAACGGCTTTGACTTTCAAAGGCAACTTATGCATCGATGACATAACCCAGAAATGCAATTGAAGATTGGAAAAATTCACATTCGTCTTTTCAGACTCTGCATCCATAATCTTGTAATCTCTGGAGCGTTGGGGAGATGTTCTTCCTCATTCGCCCCAGTAACCAAGATGCCATCCAGGTAACGCTGGACTCCATCTAGTCCGTTTAAGATTTGGTCTATGGCTCGTTTGGACAACACTGGTGATGCCAAACGGTTTTCTTTTGCAACAAAATATCCCTTTGTTGTCACAATCATCGAGAAGTGTTGTGAATCCTGATCCATGTTCATTTGGAGATATGTTTGACTGAGGTAAATTTTACTGAAGTGTTGGCCTCCAGCCAACCCAGCGAATACGTCATCAATCAGGGGTAGGGGCACAGGATTAATAGTGACGCTACAATCACCACAAATGTGTATAGATCCATCTTTTTTCATCAAGAGTACGATCGGTGTTGTCCTATCACTCACATTAATAGGCTAAGGACTCCCGTTCTGACCAGCCATTCTAATTCTGTCCCTACTATAGGTTTGATTGCATTTGACACTGACCCAGCCTTTAAGCATCTTGTCTGATTTTTGTTCCTTGATCTTCAGCTTTACTGAGAGATCCTTCATGCTTCCCAGCTCACCGTTGAAGACAATGCCATGTTTCTGCAAGATTTTGGGTAAACCTGATTCGGAATCGGTCATGAGATTTACCTCGGCCCAATTTAATCTGATCTTTTCCAGCCAACTTCTTCCCATTAGTGCCGGATAATTTCCTTTGACTATGTGCAAGGACAAATCTGCCGTCTGTCCATTTAATTGCATTGTCACATCAATATGACCCCTCAACAGAACTAAATCTGAATTAAAATTCATAACTAAATTCTGAATTCTCCCTCAGTGTACCCGAACAGGCGCCAGAATGTAGCAACTAGGGGCTTCTCACAGTAACTTCATTGCAGTGTTAATGTAAGCCACCTTGTGACAATAAAGATGATTAAAAATCACTTCTCCTGTGTAGGTTTTTAACACTATCTTCGAGGGTTCCAGAGCAATATGTCGGAGCTTTTCTTGATAAACAGTTTCTGCACCGACAGCAGATATAAAATTCCCAACTCCTTAGGAGTCTGGTGCAACTGGAAAAGCCAGGGACGAAAACATAGGAAGAAAGAGTGGAACTTTTGCAGGGCCATTATTCACCAAAACCTTTAGTATCACAGAAAGCTGCCCCAGTGTCCACCTCCATCTTCACCAGCTGACCACCCAGTAATGGAGTGACCCAGTAATTGCTTGTTTCACCAGCAATAGCCAGTTCATCTTCAGACTGTGAATCGAGTTTCTTCTCATGTACCACAAGGACATTTCTTTCCCCATTATTTAGTTTCCCATTTGATTTATTTAGGTTTTTTGCCTTTTGCAACTTTTGCCTGAATCCTGTTTCTTTTTCCAACAAGCATGTTCAATGAGGGCCTTTCTGCCACAATTCCTGCACATTTACGCCAACAATCTGGTGCTGAGTGCCCGGTCTTTGCACGCCTTTGGCAAGTCTGACTCTGTGTCTGTGTTTGAGTTTCGGCCGTGTATTCTTGTACTCAAACTCAACTGCTGAGCTTCTATGGCTGCTAATTCCATGGTTGCAACAACTTCCAAAGCTTCCTTTAAGGTCAGGTTGCTTTCGGTAAACAACCACTTTTGAAGCTTTGCCTCTTAAACCACAAACTACTCTATCTCTGATAGTATCGTTTAATGTATTCCCGAATTTGTAGTGCTCAGCCAGTCTTTTTAGGGTAGCTACAAACTGTGTAATCGATCCACCTTGTTTTTGGTTGCGTTTGTGAAAACTAAACATTTCTGCGATGATTAAAGGTTTTGGTGAACAGTGGCCCAGTGAAATTTCCACTCCTTCTTCATGTGGTTTCTACCCTGACTTTTCCAGCTGTACCAGACTCCTCAGGAGGTTAAATGTTTTCCCTATCTTTATGCTCAGGGAAGTTGGGACTTTTGTATCTGCTGCTACCTTGTTAGCCTGAACAAAATATCCAAATCGTTATGAATATGAGCTCCCAACGCTCTGTATTCACTCTGTATCAAACGGTCCCACGGCGCCAAAAGCTCATGTCATTTCTCGCTATCGAAGGATCTGTGTACAGGGTAGCATGAATTTTTAGCACTACCTTGCTGTCTTCCTCCCCAAAACAAGGCACGACCCAAGCCCAGTCTGCTTTCCTTTTGTGTTTTGCAACTGAGTTCAATGGGGCTTCTCCCCAAGGTTGTTTCCTTTGGATTTTGGGGTGATTTTTTGGTTCCTCCGGCGTCAGCACCCCCCACCCCCCCTCCCTCCCCCCAACCTCCAGCACTCATGTAGCAACAATTTCAATTGTTTATTATTTGTTTGGGCATCTACAAATGCTGTTTGTCTAACTGGTCGTCAGTTTTTATGTGGCAGATTCAAGATTTGAGTCTGCAGACCTTAGAAGTTCAACAAAAAATGTAGAGCTTTATTTCGAAGATGGTAACACTGCAGGCAGCGATATTAGAACGTGTTTGCCTGCGCAACAGGCCGATGACATGCTTCCGATGATGTCACGCCATCGTTCTCTTAAAGTGCCCCTGTTCAGCGACAAGGCTGCTTGTGTGGAAACACTTAAAACACTGAATACACAACAGCATCGGTCATTTTCTCACCAGCACGCCATGCCGGACCGCAGCAATTTACTTCCACCCATGGCCCTGCGCACAAAGCCTGGCCATTCCACCAGATTGGATGATTGCTAAACTTGGTGATGGCACAAATAAATTAAGTTTGCCGCTAAGTTTCCACACGGTGTGGTACCAAGTTATCCACCGTTGCTTGTGAAGGAAAACCTTGACATATTTGGAGGTCTCGATGTGCTGAAGATGGAGGAGGAGGATGTCCTCAAATTCCTTGCTGCTTCCATCCACCTGGGCTGCACCCACCTGGACTTCCAGGTGGAGCACTATGTCTACAAGAGGAAAAGTGATGGCATTTATATCTTCAACCTGAAGAAGTCATGGGAGAAATTGTCACTTGCCGCTCGTGCTGTTGTCTCTATTGAGAACGTTTACGTCATCTCATCCAGACAGTTTGGGCATCCTGCTGCCCTGACGTTCCCCGCTGCCACAGGTGCCACCTCAATTGATGGGTGCATTCACCAATTAGATCCAGGCTGCTTTCAGGGAGTCCCATCTGTTGGCCCCATTGCAGAATTTGATCAGCCTGACGTTACCGACTAGTCTGAGGGGATGCAGGTCCTCCTTGTGCTCATCCAGCGGTTTGCAGGTGCAACAGGTAAAAGTCTGGCCGGCGGTAAGTCCATGTGGTGATGTTACCACTGATTAGTCCAAAGACTGGGGTTGGAGTTGACCAGGAAACTGACCTGTCCTGTCTACATGTGGTTGAAAAGAAGGAAATATAAGCGATTTGTTTATTTGTTTAAAAAGAAAGTAAGTTATGGAGCACACAAAGAGTCTTCATAGGGACTTGCAGTGACAGGGATGTGCTGAGCAGTCGCAGAGACGGCAGAGGCAGTAAAAGCCAGGAGGGAAAGACTGAGGCGATGCCGAACCCGTGGGGCGATGAGGTCCCGGCCATACCCAAACGGGGCGGACCGCCGGAACATAGGCGGGGCTACCTCCCGATGATCGAATTGAGGGAATTCCTAACACAGGAACTCCAAGAGCTGGAGGAGTTGATGATGGCAACGGTGACAGTGGCGGTAGCGGAGGCGCTGGTCACCATGCAAGCTGTGCTGGAAAAGATGAAACGGCGGCTCGAGGCGCAGGAGGGGACAATCAGAGAGTTGGAGAAGGCCAGGATCAACCGGAGCGATCAGATTGCCTCACTGGAGACAGAGATTGCAAGGTTGGTAGTGATGCAAGAGACACTCAGGGGAAAGGTCGAGGACCAAGAAAATCGATTGCGCTGCCGAAAACCTCCACATTGTGAGCGTACAGGAGGGCAGGAAGCCCGTGGTGTACGTGGCCCAGATGCTGGGCAAACTGGTTGGAAAAGAAAATTTCCCCAAACCCCCAGAAGTGGACAGAGCCCTCAGGTCACTCCAGCCAAAGCCGAAGGTCGAGGAGCAACCGCGGGCCATCATTGCAAAACTGCTCCATTACCCAGACTAGGAAAAGATCCTGAACTGGGCGAGACATAGAGGCTCCTATAAATGGGAGGGACACTTGACCAGGACATTGGGACAGACCTGACCAGGCACCGGGCGGTATTTAACAAAGCCAAGGCGGAGCTTTATAAGAACAATGTGCGGTTCGGAATGCTGTACCCCGTCAAGCCTTGGGTGACTTTCCAGGGCAGGGAAGACTATTTCACTGCACCGTCGGGAGCAGATGGATTTGTGCACAAGCACGGGCTGGGAAGGCAACAAAACCAGCAGTGAACAAGGCACTTAATTGTATTGAGCCACTGGCGATCGCCCTCAGAATGGCGAAGGGGTGGTGAGTTATCCAGAGGGGAGGCAGAGAACAGAGAGTCTCACTCTACATGGATGACCTGCTTCTGTACATCTCAAACCACCGGGCCAGCATGGAAGGGATAATTAAACTTCTTCTCGGGCTACAAACTCAACCTGAGCAAAAGTGAGATCTTCCCAGTGAACCCAAAGGGGGAGGGACAGAGCTGGTGAGACTCCCGTTCAAACAAGCCTAGACCTAATTCTGCTACCTGGGGATCCAAATCGTCCGCGACTGGACACGGAACCACAAATAGAACCTGACGAGTCTGGTGGAGGAAGTCCAAAGGGACCTGCAGAGGTGGGGCCCACTCCCACTCTCACTGGCAGGGAGAGTGCTGACGAACAAAATGAATGTACTGCCCAGATTCCTCTTCCTGTTCAGATAGCTCCTGATCTACATTCCCAAGGCCTTCTTCAGCATGGTGAACAAACTAATCATGACATTTGTGCCTGGCCCTCCCAAACATACAGTTCTACCACTGGGCGGCCACAGCAGAAAGAGTGAGGGGATGGTGAAGGAACTGGGAGAAGGTTGGGTGAAGATGGAGGAGAGTTCCTGCACCGGGACATCCCTCCGAGCCCTAGTAACAACCGCACTCCTATCGCTCCCGACCAAGCACTCGGGAAGCCCAGTGGTAGTAGCGATGCTCCGGACGTGATACCGAATGAGACAGCAATTTGGTGTAACCGAAATGTCCACCATGGCCCCAATCTGCAACATCACAGGCTAACTCCCGCAATAATGGGCGCCTCCTTCCACAGATGGAGACAGGACGAGGGGACACAGATGGTTAGGGGCAGGTACACGGACAACAGAGTAGCAACTCTGGGGGAATCACGGAGAGGTTCAATTGCCAAATGGAAATGATCTAAGATACATACAGAACAAAAACGTTCCTCCGTAAGGAAACGCCGATGTACCCCCAGATACCAGGACTTTCATTAGTCGAGAAACTGCTGGACGCGGGCGAACTAGGGAAGGGAAACTGTGGGGACCTGTATGGGCGATTGTTGGAGGAGATACGCACCCCGCTGGATGGGACAAGGGAAAAATGGGAGGAGGAACTTGGGCCGGGATTCTCCCCTACCCGGCGGGGAGGGGGTTGCCGGCAGGATGGAGTGGCATGAACTACTCCGGCATCGGGCTGCCCCAAAGGTGCGGATTTCTCCACACCTTTAGGGGCCAAGCACTCACCGTGAGGGGCTAGGCCCGAGCCGGAGTGGTTTCCGCTCCACCGGCTGGCGTGGAAGGACTTCGCCGGACAGCGGAAGTCCACGCATGCGCGGAAGTGTCAGCGGCCGCTGACGTCATCCCCGCGCATGCGCGGGGGGGGGGGGGCGTCACTTACGCGTCGCCCATCACGGAGGCTGTGGTCGAGGTGGAGGGAAAAGAGTGCCCACACGGCACAGACCCCCCCCGCGGGCCAAGCCACCGTGGGGGCACCCCCCGGGGCCAGATCGCCCCGCGCCCCCCCCCAGGACACCGGAGCCCACCCGCGCCGCCTGGTCCCGCCAGTAAGAGAGGTGGTTTGATTCTCGCCGGCGGGACAGGCATTCTAGCAGATGGACTTCGGCTGGCAGGTGAATCGCCGGGGGCAGGGCCCGCTGACCGGCGCGGCGCGATTCCCGCCCCCGCCGGATATCCGTGGCCAGAGAATTCGGCAACCGGCGGGGGCGGGATTCACGTCAGCTCCCGGCGATTCTCCGACCTGGTGGGGGGTCGGAGAATCCCGCCCCTGGTGTATAAATAGAGGGAGGACTCTGGATCGAAGCAATGCACAGGGTGAACTTCACCTCCTCATACACAGGGCTCAGCCTAACGCAGCTAAAGGTGGTGTACAGAGCGCACCTAACCAGAACCCGAATGAGCAGGTTCTCCCAGAGGCGGAGGACCAGTGTGACCAGTGCCAGGGAGGCCCAGCCAGCCACACCCACATCTTCTGGGCCTGCCCCAGACTTGCCGGATACGGGACGGCCTTTTTTGAGGTAATGTCCAGGGTTGTGGGAGTGAGGATGGAGCCATGCCCAAGAGTGGTGGTCTTCAGGGTCTCCAAACAGCCAGAACTCTTCATGGGGAGGCGGGCTGACAACCTTGTCTTTGCCTCTCTAACCTGGATCATATAAAATTTGCCATCCGAGGGTCGTAAGAGGACTTCCACAGGACATGGAAACCGTTCACACCAGCAACCAATAGAGTAAGGTGGGGTGGAGGGGGGGAGACAGGAAACCGAGAGGGTTAAAATTCTAAAACTGTAGCTGGACATCAGTAGATACGCGCCCGGGTCACACTGGGAGCTGCAACAAAGGTTCACCGTTCAAAGGGGGGACTCGGCCACAGCAGGAGGGATGGTAACTGTATGTAAATATCTGCCTGCCTTTTTACCTCCTTTTATTTCTTGTTCAATTTTGTTATGTTGTTTTGTTTGTTTTACCTGTGTATTTTTTGTGGGTTTCTTTTGTTTTTGGGGTTTTTTCCCCTCTGGTCAGCACGATTATGTAAGGTGTAACATATAACACATGAGTTGTGAAATACAAAGTATGAAAACCCAATATAAACACTTTTTAAAAACGAGTCTGCTTAGGGGCATTGATAGGTTAGCTGAGTGGGCAGGAATTTGGCAGATGGAGTATCAAAAATGTGGGAAAATGTGCACTTGTTCACATTGGCAGGAGGAATAGAGAAGCAAAATATTGTTTAAACGGAGAGAGATTGCAGGACTCCGAGTGACAGAGGGATCTGAATGTCTTGGTACATGAATTAAAAAAGGTTAGTCTGCAGGTACAGCAAGTGATTGGGAAGGTAAATGGAAGGTTACAGTTTTGGGCTAGGTTCTGCAACAGTTGTATAGGGTGTTGATGAGATCACATCTGGAGTTCTGGGCACAGTTTTGGTATTCTTGTTTAAGAAAGGAGATAAATACAATAGAAACAGCTCAGAGAATGATCACTCGACTGATACCTGGGTTGGGGGGTTTGCTTTGGAAAGGTTAGATAGGCTGGGCCTGGTACCATTGGAGTTTCAAAGATTGAGCCATGGCCTTATTGAAACACATAAGATCTTGAGGTAATGTGATAGGGTGGATGCTGAAAGGAGTTCCACTTCTGGGAGAAACTAGAACGAAGGGACACAGTTTAAAAATAAGGGGTCTCAGGGGTAATGACTTTAGGTACTTACAGATGGGGGACAGGTCCCATCCTTCCCACGCCTCCCGCCAATAGGGATCCAGGACAGAATAGTCTCTAGAGGAGAAGGAGGAGAGGGTAGAGTCTCGCATATCTACAGGGTGCTCATGAAGGGGGAAGAGTACCAGACGGAGGAACTGAAACTCAAATGGGAAGAGGAGTTTGGCGGGGAGATGGAGGACGGGCTGTGGGCAGAAGCTCTGAGTAGGGTAAACTCAACCGCAACATGTGCCATTTGCCATGAGCAAATTCTTCGGGGTAGAGGACAAGTGCGCTAGATGCGCGGGAGGACCCGCGAACCATGTTCACATGTTTTGGGCACGTCCTAAGCTTAGGGGGTACTGGGAGGGATTTGCGGGGGTCATGTCCGCTGAAAACAAGGGTGGTGATGATTCCAGGGGTGGCAATTTTCGGGGTTTCGGAAGACCCGGGAGTCCAGGGAGAGAAAGAGGCAGATGTTCTGGCCTTTGCTTCCCTAATAGCCTGGCGGCGAATACTGCTGGCATGGAGGGACTCAAAACCCCTGAAGACCGAACTATGGTTTTCAGACATGTCAAATTTTCTGGGTATGGAAAAAAATTAAGTTCGCCTTGAGGGGATCTGTACTGGGGTTCGCCCGAAGGTGGCAACCATTCATCGACTTCTTTGCGGGAGAGTGAACGTCAGCAGGGAGGGGGGAGGAAGAGGGGCGGGAGGGGGGAGATTAGGGGCGAAATTCTCCGTTATCGGCGGAAAGTCCGCCGATCGGCGCAAAAAACGGCGCAAATCCCACTTGCGTCACGTCATAAAAATGGGACGATAGTCTCCGGCCCGAAATGGGCTAGCAGCAACGTAACGGGATTCGCGCTTGCGCAGTGGTTCACGCCGTGCAGCGTCATACGCGCTGCACGGTGTGACGGCTCATAAGGCCGCGCAGCTCCCCCCCACCCGACCGGAACACCCGACCCCCTCCCCAACCTCCACCCCAGCACGGACCCCCCCCAACCCCCAACCTCCACCCCAGCACGGACACCCTCCCCAACCTCCACCCCGGCACGGACCCCCTCCCCAACCTCCACCCCAGCACGGACCCCCCCCAACCCCCAACCTCCACCCCGGCACGGACCCCCTCCCCAACCTCCACCCCAGCACGGACCCCCCCAACCCCCAACCTCCACCCCAGCACGGACCCCCCCCAACCCCCAACCTCCACCCCAGCACAGACCCCCTCCCCAACCTCCACCCCGGCACGGACCCCCTCCCCAACCTCCACCCAGCACGGACCCCCCCCAACCCCCAACCTCCACCCCGGCACGGACCCCCTCCCCAACCTCCACCCCAGCACAGACCCCCCCAACCCCAACCTCCACCCCAGCACGGACCCCCCCAACACCCAACCTCCACCCCGGCACGGACCCCCCCCAACCCCCAACCTCCACCCCGGCACGGACCCCCTCCCCAACCTCCACCCCAGCACGGACCCCCCCCAACCCCCAACCTCCACCCCAGCACGGACCCCCCCCACCTCCACCCCGGCACGGACCCCCTCCCCAACCTCCACCCCAGCACGGACCCCCCCTCAACCCCCAACCTCCACCCCGGCACGGACCCCCCCCCAACCCCCAACCTCCACCCCAGCACGGACCCCCAACCCAACCTCCACCCCGGCATGGACCCCCTCCCCAACCTCCACCCCAGCACGGACCCCCCCCAACCCCCAACCTCCACCCCGGCATGGACCCCCTCCCCAACCTCCACCCCAGCACGGACCCCCCCCAACCCCCAACCTCCACCCCAGCACAGACCCCCTCCCCAACCTCCACCCCGGCACGGACCCCCTCCCCAACCTCCACCCCAGCACGGACCCCCCCCCCAACCCCCAACCTCCACCCCGGCACGGACCCCCTCCCGGCACTCCCCGGAGTCCAGCCTACTCTAACCACCGCCCCCCCCCCGCCGCGCACACACACACACAAGCCGAGACACACCTCTCCTCACGCAATCAGTCTGTGGCCACGCCATTTCCTGCCCAGAGCCAACCCCCCAGGCCGTCACTCACCTCCACGCTGGTCGGCGTGAGCCTGGAGCACCGGGTCACGCCGATGAAAAGGAGGTTTGATTCACGTCGACGTGAACGGTCATCACGTCGACGGGACTTCGGCCCATCCGGGAGGGAGAATATCGGCAGGCCGAAAATCGGCTGCCTTGCGCAGACCCGTGACATTCTCCGCGGCAGCGGCGCCATTAACGCCCCGCCGACTTTTCTCCTTTCGGAGACTTCGGCGGGGGCGGGATTCACGACGGCCAACGGCAATTCTCCGACCCGGCGGGGGGTCGGAGAATCACGCCCCAGATTAGAGTAGGAGGGATAAATAGGCGGGTAGTGTCTATGGGAGAGGAGTGGGCATGTGTAGTATGGTTTGATTGAAGTATTGGTTTTATATTGATGTTTGCACATTTCTGTTATCTATAACTGTTTACAATGCCAAAAAATACCTCAATAAAATTGTTTGTTAAAAAAAAAGGGGTCTCCCATTTAAAACAAAGGCCAAGAATCTTTTGAAATCTCCTCCCAGAAAGAGGTGGAGTCAGGGTCAATTAATATTTTGATGGCAGAGGTGGATAGATTCTTGACTAACAAGGGGGTCAAAGATTATCAGGGGGTAGACAAACTGTGGATCTGAGGCCATATTCAGATCAGTCAAATCTTATTGAATGGAAGAGCAGACTCAGGGGGCTAAGTGGCCTGTTCCATTTGTTGGTACATGTTGAATTACTCATCATTGGGAGTTTCTGAAAATTGCCCAATTTGAAGGTCTTCAGAGAGGCACAAAAATATCTCAGGCGGGATTCTCTGTAGCCCGATGCCGAAATCGGGAACGGCGATCGAGCGGACAATTGCTCCCGATGCCGAAATCGGGAATGGCGATCGAGCGGAGAATGGCTAATGATGCCAGAATCGGGGCAGGCGATCGAGCGGAGAATGGATCCCGACGCCGGAATCGGGAACGGCGAACGAGCGGAGAAAGGCTCCCGGCGCTGGAATCGGGAACGGCGATCGAGCGGAGAATGGCTCCCGATTCCGGAATCGGGAACGGCGATCGAGCGGAGAATGGCTCCCGACGCCGGAATCGGGAATGGCGATCGAGCGGAGAATGGCTCCCGGTGCCAGAATCGGGAACGGCGATCGAGCGGAGAAAGGCTCCCGACGCCGGAACCGGGAACGGCGATCGAGCGGAGAATGGCTCCCGACGCCGGAATCGGGAACGGCGATCGAGCGGAGAATGGCTCCCGATTCCGGAATCGGAAATGGCGATCGAGTGGACAATGGCTCCCGATGCCGGAATCGGGAACGGCGATCGAGCGGACAATGGCTCCCGACTCCGGAATCGGGAACGGCGATCGAGCGGAGAATGGCTCCCAATGCCGGAATCGGGAACGGTGATCGAGTGGAGACTGGCTCCCGACTCCGGAATCGGGAATGGCGATCGAGCGGAGAATGGCTCCCGACTCCGGAATCGGGAACGGCAATCGAGCGGAGAATGGCTCCCAATGCCGGAATCGGGAATGGCGATCAAGCGGAAAATGGCTCCCGACTCCGGAATCGGGAATGGCGGTCGAGCGGAGAATGGCTCCCGACTCCGGAATCGGGAACGGCGATCGAGCGGAGAATGGCTCCCAATGCCGGAATCGGGAACGGCGATCGAGCGGAGAATGGCTCCCGACGCCGGAATCGGGAACGGCGATCGAGCCGACAATGGCTCCCGACGCCGGAATCGGGAACGGCGATTGAGCGGAGAATGGCTCCCGGCGCCGGAATCGGGAACGGCGATCGAGCGGAGAATGGCTCCCGGCGCCGGAATCGGGAACGGCGATCGAGCAGAGAATGGCTCCCGACTCCGGAATCGGGAACGGCGATCGAGCGGAGAATGGCTCCCAATGCCGGAATCGGGAACGGTGATCGAGTGGAGATGGGCTCCCGGCTCCGGAATCGGGAATGGCGATCGAGCGGAGAATGGCTCCCGACTCCGGAATCGGGAACGGCGATCGAGCGGAGAATAGCTCCCAATGCCGGAATCGGGAACGGCGATCGAGCGGAGAATGGCTCCCGACTCCGGAATCGGGAACGGCGATCGAGCGGAGAATGGCTCCCAATGCCGGAATCGGGAACGGCGATCGAGCGGAGAATGGCTCCCGACGCCGGAATCGGGAATGGCGATCGAGCGGACAATGGCTCCCGACGCCGGAATCGGGAACGGCGATCGAGCGGAGAATGGCTCCCGGCGCCGGAATCGGGAACGGCGATCGAGCGGAGAATGGCTCCCGACGCCGGAATCGGGAACGGTGATCGAGCGGACAATGGCTCCCGACGCCGGAATCGGGAACGGCGATTGAGCGGACAATGGCTCCCGATGCCGGAATCAGGAACGACGATCGAGCGGAGAATGGCTCCCGACGCCAGAATCGGGATCGGCGATCGAGCGGACAATGGCTCCCAATGCCGGAATCGGGAACGGCGATCGAGCGGAGAATGGCTCCCGGCGCCGGAATCGGGAATGGCGATCGAGCGGAGAATGGCTCCCGGCGCCGGAATCGGGAATGGCGATCGAGCGGAGAATGGCTCCCGATGCCGGAATCGGGACCGACGATCTAGCGGAGAATGGCTCCCGACACCGGAATCGGGAACGGCGATCGAGCGGAGAATCGCTCCCGACTCCGGAATCGGGAACGGCGATCGAGCGGAGAATGGCTCCCGACTCCGGAATCGGGAATGGCGATCGAGCGGAGAATCGCTCCCGACTCCGGAATCGGGAACGGCGATCGAGCGGAGAATGGCTCCCGACTCCGGAATCGGGAATGGCGATCGAGCGGAGAATGGCTCCCGGCGCTGGAATCGGGAACGGCGATCGAGCGGAGAATGGCTCCCGACGCCGGAATCAGGAACGGCGACCGAGCGGACAATGGCTCCCGACGCCGGAATCGGGAACGGCGATCGAGCGGAGAATGGCTCCCGGCGCCGGAATCGGGAACGGCGATCGAGCAGAGAATGGCTCCCGACGCCGGAATCGGGAACGGCGATTGAGCGGACAATGGCTCCCGACGCCGGAATCGGGAACGGCGATTGAGCGGACAATGGCTCCCGATGCCGGAATCGGGAACGACGATCGAGCGGAGAATGGCTCCCGACGCCAGAATCGGGATCGGCGATCGAGCGGACAATGGCTCCCAATGCCGGAATCGGGAACGGCGATCGAGCGGAGAATGGCTCCCGGCGCCGGAATCGGGAATGGCGATCGAGCGGAGAATGGCTCCCGATGCCGGAATCGGGAACGACGATCGAGCGGAGAATGGCTCCCGACACCGGAATCGGGAACGGCGATCGAGCGGAGAATCGCTCCCGACTCCGGAATCGGGAACGGCGATCGAGCGGAGAATGGCTCCCGACTCCGGAATCGGGAATGGCGATCGAGTGGAGAATCGCTCCCGACTCCGGAATCGGGAACGGCGATCGAGCGGAGAATGGCTCCCGACTCCGGAATCGGGAATGGCGATCGAGCGGAGAATGGCTCCCGGCGCCGGAATCGGGAACGGCGATCGAGCGGAGAATGGCTCCCGATGCCGGAATCGGGAACGGCGATCGAGCGGAAAATGGCTCCGACTCCGGAATCGGGAATGGCGATCGAGCGGAGAATGGCTCCCGGCGCCGGAATCGGGAACGGCGATCGAGCGGAAAATGGCTCCGACTCCGGGACGTGCGGCACACGCAGTCGCAACGCCGTTGGCACAGTATCAGCCGGTCCACCCGCAATCCTCCGCCTCTGATGGACCGAGTTCCTGATGGCGTGGGCTACGTGTGGTCTCAGCGGTCGGGAAGCTGGCGTAGCGGCTGTGGGGAGAGAGAGAGGGCGTGCGGACAGTGTCCAGCGCCACCACAGTCGACTGTGATCCGTGCTGTTGGCCGGGGGGTAGGGCTTCTGCCAGGGCTGGGGGCAATGGTGGGGGAGTGGCCAGGTGGTGGGCTGTGGGGTTGGGGTGTGCGGGTACGCGGTCCAGCATGGCCGCAGCCATCTTCTCCGCGGCATCCAGTGCTCATGTGGGGGGTGGGGGCGGATGCGTGGCTGCAGCTTGTCAGCCCGGCACATGTGCAGCACAGGACCCGGCGATTCTCCAACCGTTTTCCGAGCATTCCGCGGGGGGTTCACGCGGCGCCGGTGCTCGCCCCTCGCTGGTAGTGGAATCGGTGAGGGTTTGGTGCCGATTTTCCTGTTGTGAAACACCACGAATCCTCCGTTGGAGTCGGCACTTAGCCTCAGGAACGGTGAATCCAGGCCCACGATCTTTCAGTGCACGGACACTATGATGCTTTTAAAGCTTTTGAATATATTTTTATTTGCTAAGAAACTGTCCAATATGCATCAAATTATTAATATAGCTAGTAAGTGGCTAGAGCAGGTTTCTTTATGATTTGAAATCTGGTTACGCACAGGTGGACAGTGACTAAAATAAATATTTGTTGTGTCCCATTTTTGACTTTATTCAAATGGCATCAAGTTACTCAATTTAAATGCATCAAAGAACTTGTTTTAAAGCAAAAATGTGGGGTGGCACGGTGGCGCAGAGTTATCACTGCTGCCTCACGGCGCTGAGGACAAGGGGTCGATCCCTCCCAAGACAGGGACGCAGAGTTGGGAGATTTTCTGGTTCTCGACATTGGTTTTGGGAAAAGTGCCCAGATGTTTGTTCCGGAATGTGCAGCCACAGGCTGGAGTAAGGTCCTCTGCTCCGGATGCAGATTGGAGGTTGCCACGGGATCTGTTGAGTGCGGAGACGGGCTATTTAAAAGGCCTTCCTTGGATCTCTGGGACTTCATCAGACTCGTATTCTTCAATATAGGGGGCTGGATTCTCCCAAAATGGGGCTATGTCCCCACGTGGGCGTAAAAACGCTGGCGTTTCACTCTTAACTTTCCTTAAAAAAAATCAAGAGGTTAGAGGCGGCCTCATGCAAAGGTACCAGCCTAGGGGCACTTGTAATGGCACATTTGCCGTTCTCGCCGGCCCGCTACTCCTCTAGTCCGGTGGTGGTGGCAGCAGTAAAGATCTGGGGTCAGTAGAGAAGGTGGAGGGAGCCTCAGTCTAGACCCCGATATTCAACAATCACAGATTTGTCCCGGTCAGGATTGACGGAGGGTTCCAGAGCTGGCATAGGGCAGGCATTAAAAGGACGGAGGACCTGTTCGTGGACGGGACCTTTCCCAGCCTGAAAACGCTTGAGGAGAAATTCAGTTTGCCCCCTGGAAAAGCTTTCAGATATCCTCAGGTACGCGCCTTCCTCAAAAAACAGGTGGTGACATTTCCGTTGCTACCCCCACACAGGATACAGGATAGGGTGGTCTCCGGCACCTAGGTAGGGAAGGGGAAGGTGTCGGACATCTACCAAGAACTACAGGAACATAGAACATTGAACATAACAGCGCAGTACAGGCCCTTCGGCCCTCGATGTTGCGCCGACCTGTGAAACCACTCTAAAGCCCATCTACACTATTCCCTTATCGTCCATATGTCTATTCAATGACCATTTGAATGCCCTTAATGTTGGCGAGTCCACTACTGTTGCAGGCAGGGCAATCCACACCCTTACTACTCTCTGAGTAAAGAACCTACCTCTGACATCTGTCTTATATCTATCTCCCCTCAATTTAAAGCTATGTCCCCTTGTGCTAGACATCACCATCCGAAGAAGAAGGCTCTCACTGTCCACCCTATCCAATCCTCTGATCATCTTGTATGCCTCAATTAAGTCACCTCTTAACCTTCTTCTCTCTAACGAAAACAGCCTCAAGCCCCTCAGCCTTTCCTCATAAGATCTTCCCTCCATACCAGGCAAAATTCTGGTAAATCTCCTCTGCACCCTTTCCAATGCTTCCACATCCTTCCTATAATGCGGCGACCAGAATTGCACGCAATACTCCAAATGCGGCCGCACCAGAGTTTTGTACAGCTGCAACATGACCTCATTGCTCCGAAACTCAATCCCTCCACCAATAAAAGCTAAGGGGGCGGAGGAAGCCCCAGTGGAAGAGCTTAAGGGCAAATGAGAGGAGGAGCTAGGTGGGGAGCTGGATGCGGGCCTGTGGGCGGACGCCCTAAACAGGGTCAGTTCCTCTTCATCATATGCCAGGCTTAGCTTAATCCAGTTTAAGGTGGTCCACCGGGCACACATGACGACAACCAGGATGAGCAAGCTCTTTGGGGTTGAGGATAAATGTGCGAGGTGTGTGGGAAGCCCTGCAGATCATGTCCATATGTTCTGGGCATGCCCGGCTCTGAAGGGATTCTGGCAGGGATTTGCTAAGGCATTGTCCAAGATCTTAGGCACGAGGGTGGTGCCGAGTCCAGAGGTAGCGATCTCAGTGTGTCAGACGATCCAGGAGTTCAGGAAGCGAAAGAGGCCGACGTTTTGGCCTTTGCTCCTTGGTAGCCCGGAGACGGA
The DNA here is from genome assembly GCF_047496885.1 of Scyliorhinus torazame. Classification (NCBI taxonomy): domain Eukaryota; kingdom Metazoa; phylum Chordata; class Chondrichthyes; order Carcharhiniformes; family Scyliorhinidae; genus Scyliorhinus; species Scyliorhinus torazame. The sequence goes on from NC_092723.1 coordinate 8,271,433, forward strand.
TCCTTTTAATGTGGAGGGACTCGAAGCCCCATGGGTTACATGTATTGGCCATGCTAAAATTGCCCCTAAGTGCCCGAAGATATGCGGGTTAGGTGGGGTTACAGGGATGGGGGGAGGGAGGCTAGGTTGGGTGCTCTTTCAGACGGTCAGCGCAGACGCGATGGGCCAAATGGCCTCCTTCTGCACTGTAGGGATTCTATAGTTCTCCAGTATCTAATGCCTACTCCTACCAATCTATGCCCCCCCCCCCCCCGCCCACCCCCCCGGCCCACTCAGAGAATCATAGAATTTTCATAGTTGCAGAAGAAGGCCATCCGGCCCACCGAGTCTGCACCGGCCCTGAGAAAGAGCACCCCTTCCAAGCCCACACCTGCCCTGTAACCCACCCAACCTTTTTTGGACACTAGGGGCAATTTAGCATGACCAATCCACCTAACCTGCACAACTTTGGACTGTGGGAGGAAACCGGAGCACCCGGAGGAAACCTGCATAGACAATGACCCAAGCCGGGAATCGAACCTGCGACTCTGAAGCTGTGAACCACTGTTCCACCGTGCCACCCCTGAATTTAAAATTTCACCAAGGAGGGGGGCATAGGTGGGGGTAAGGAATGAAGTATGCATGGAGGGGTTGGGAGGAGAGGGAGAGTGGGGAGAGTGGGGAGAGTGGGGAGAGTAGGGAGAGTGGGGAGAGTGGGGAGAGTGGGGCACCACCATCATGAGACGAAGGCAGTGGAGAAAACACCTGTGCAAAATGTAAAAGCCCTCACCACAACCAGTATAACGCCTCTGACTCTTTCTTCCGCCATGTGGGCTAACTCCCAATCCCATCCACCCAGAAATCCTCCCCCCCCCCCCCCCCCCCCCCCCGCACCGCCATCTGACACGCCCTGCAGACGCACACCCAGCCACAGCGGGGTGGAGGTTAACCCAGACACCCAAACAGAATGTCACCAAACCCAGCTGCGGACACGTGCCCTGGGCTGGGGCCCATCCCCTGGGTGTTCGGAGGTTGATTGCTGCGCCTGTGGTGCTGCCTCCCGCAGTGTCCATGCATCAAGGTGTCATTGGGATGAGCCCCAAATGCGACATTGCACAAGGATCCACTTGGGATGTATGAAGTGCTCATTCAACCAAAATTGCCAACTTCCTATTAGCAATAGCCTTCAGCCACACAGTAGGAGACCTCCATGGTCAGTGGGAGATATGGGTGGTTGGTGGGGCAGACAGGCAGGGACAAGAGTTGCCCTCAGAACGGGTACACACGATCCAGGGTTTGGCATGGAGGACCCAGATATGGTTGCCCCCCCACAGCCCCCCATACCCCCAGACCCCCATTGCGGCCCACCCCAACCAGGATTGCACCACCCTCAGTTGCCACCCCACCCTCCTCCCAGCACAGGTGTAGCAAGCCCAGCGCCCTCGGGCTCATTGCCTGTGAGCAAAGATGGCTACTCACCTCCTAGGGGCAGCAGTCCTTCCGCTAGGTTAACATTTTTTAAAAAGGAGTACTAATTGGCGCCAGCTGGGGAGGCTGCTGGATACACGCTGACTCCCGCTAGTTGTATGGAAATAGGGCTGAAGTGGTGATTATTGGTTTCTCGCCATGCTACGCCGGGATCTCAGTTCCGCCAATGGAAGCGGGCCGTTGGATCGCTAATGGTTCTCGTTTTTGGCTTCTCCCACTATTCACTGGCCTCGTCGTGCTCTTGCTCGGCTGAAACGAGGCCACTGAATCATGCCCATTACTTCTTCTTCTTCAACCTAAGTTAGAAATAATAGAAATGGGCTCAAAATGTTGGAGCTTCATCAAATGTATTTCTTGCTGCTCTCCATGTGGCTGGTAGACAGTTAGAAACATTGCTACTCAGCACATGACTCCAGTGCAGCAGTGAATGCGACAACCTGGGATATATATTCTCAGAACAATTAGTTCCCATTTCTTTATGAATAATATACCAATATAACATCCCTCTCTCTTAAAAACAAAAACATAAAATGCCTCTATATCTGTGTAATTGTCCCAATCATTAACTTTTCTTCCTGAACGAAAGAAGGTTGACTTTTATCTGACCATCTCTTGCTGAGAGAGCGTCTGTAACTCTTCATCATTGCCAGTTGCATCTCTAATTTGACTCAGTTTTGGTGGTGGATGGATCTTTATACTTAGACCTTTTATCTCATGTTTCTTCCGTGGTGATAACTGAGATCGGCTATCTTCTTCACAGCTTCTTCGGAATGAAGTGGTATCTCTGAAGCCTCAAGAGTAGCATCTGTAGTTTTGCACAAATTTTCCTTGTAGACTTACTGCAGCGGATGATGGTGACACTCCACTGTGACCATTCCCTCGTAAAGATGTGTACGGAATTTCTCACATCCACACATGGCATATCTGGTCTCAGTTGCAGTTTTGGACGCGCTCACCATCGATTTTCCCTTTTGTGCTGCACCAAGTCCTATTGTAGAAGCATCTGCTTGCAGAGTGACAGGGTTTCTGTGAGGGGCTGGTAAGAAATAACAAACACGGCCAGCATTACAGCAGGACTGGTCCATCAGAGGCATTGCACTGTGGAAAGTGTTGTCGCCGGATCCAGAATAATGCTGCCCGAACCAATACAGCAAGAAGGTCTCCAGAAGATATATGAAGGCCACATGGGAATGGAGATGTGTAAACTCAGTGCAGATCAGCTCTGCACTGATGCGAAATCTGCAAGACAGAGGTGCAATCTCATGCCACTGGGTGACACCATGAATAATGTTTTTCTTAGAAAAGAAAACAAACTGCAGATGACTTTTGAGGTGTTCAGTTTATTTATGCAAGTCAATTGTTAATCTTTAATTTAAAATAAAAGTTCATGATCAGAACAATTATATTTTGATGTGGAGACATTATCATTTTTTTAGAGAAAGGGGGATGTTAAGTTGTTACCGTTTGTAAAGAAATAGGAAATAATTATTACGAGAATATGTATTCCAGGGATCCACAAAAACATTGAAAGAATGGTGTCTACACGCCAAAAGTAAAGAAACACACAGCAGAAAGTGGAGATGATAAGTCGTGAAGTACCAGCCAGATAATGACATACTTTGGGAGCTGATTCATTCACACACAATGAAGAATGGTGGCTCATTGTTGCACACAGGCACCCCAGGTTCCCAAGGTGAAAAATTTGAGAGCTACAACAATCATCTCAGGAGTACGAGTTTGATTTGCTGACCAAGGGATTCTTGAATTGTACTTGACCATGGAACCCATTCATCTCCAAGGAATTTAAGGAATTTACTGAACGGTTTGGGTTCAACATCGTCACCTCATGACTACAATACACTCACCAGCCAGTGAGACAAACCAACAACATCACTAACCAGCGAGACAACACGAACAACACTAACAAGCAAGACAACACCAACAAAATCACTAACCAGCGAGACAACACCAACAACATAACTAACTAGCAAGACAACACCAACATCACTAACCTGTGAGACAACATCAACAGCATCACTAACAAGCGAGACAACACCAACAACAACACAAACTAGTGAGACAACACCAACAGAATCACTAACCAGCGAGACAACACCAACATGACTAACTAGCAAGACAACACCAACAACATCACTAACCAGCGTGACAACATCAACAACATCACTAACCAGCGAGGCAACATCAACAACATCACTAACCAATGAGACAACACCGACATCACTAAGCAGCAAGACAACACCAACAACATCACTAACCAGCGGGATTACACAACAACATCACTAACCAGTGAGAATGCCCCACAAACATCACTAACCAGCAAGACAACACCAACAACATCACTAACCAGCGGGATTACACAACAACATCACTAACCAGTGAGAATGCCCCACAAACATCACTAACCAGCAAGACAACACCAACAACATCACTAACCAGCGAGATTACACCAACAACATCACTAAAAAGCGTGATTACACCAACAACATCACTGACCAGCAAGACAACACCAATAGCATCACTAACCAGTGAGACAACACCAACAACATCACTAACCAGCAGGATTACACCAACAACATCACTGACCAGAAGACAACACCAACAGCATCAGTAACCAGCGAGATTACACCAAAAGCATCACTAACCAGTGCGAATGCCCCAAAAACATCACTAACCAGCAAGACAACACCAACAACATCACTAACCAGTGAGACAACACCAACAACATCACTAACCAGCAAGATTACACCAACAGCATCACTAACCAGTGGGATTGCACCAAAAACATCACTAACCAGCAAGACAATACCAACAGCATCATTACCAGCAAGACAACATCAACAAAATCACTGACCAGCGGGATTACACTACAACATCACTGACCAGCAAGACAACACCAACAGCATCAGTAACCAGTGAGATTACACCAACAGCGTCACTAACCAGCGAGATTACACCAACAACATCACGAATAGCGAGATTTAACCAAAAACATCCCTAACCAACAAGACAACGCCAACAACATCACTAACCAGCGAGAATACACCAACAGCAACACTAACCAGCGAGACAACATCAAGAACATCACTAACCAGCGAGATTACACCAACAACATCACTAAACAGCAAGACAATACCAACAGCATCACTAACCAGCGAGGCAACACCAACAGCATCACTAACCAGCAAGATTACACCAACAATATCACTAATCAGTGAGACAACATCAACAGCATCACTAACCAGCAGGATTACACCAACAACATCACTAATCAGTGAGACAACATCAAGAACATCACTAACCAGCGAGTTTACACCAACAGCATCACTAACCAGCAGGATTACACCAACAACATCACTAATCAGTGAGACAACATCAAGAACATCATTAACCAGCGAGACAACACCAACAGCATCACTAACCAGCGAGATTACACCAACAACATCACTAATCAGTGAGACAACATCAAGAACATCACTAACCAGCGAGTTTACACCAACAGCATCACTAACCAGCAGGATTACACCAACAACATCACTAATCAGTGAGACAACATCAAGAACATCATTAACCAGCGAGACAACACCAACAGCATCACTAACCAGCGAGATTACACCAACAACATCACTAATCAGTGAGACAACACCAACAACATCACTAACTTGCAGGATTACACCAACAACATCACTAATCAGTGAGACAACATCAGGAACATCACTAACCAGCAATACAACACCAACAACATCATTAACCAGCAAGACAACACCAACAACATCACTAATCAGTGAGACAAAACCAACAGCATCACTAACCAGCGAGATTACACCAACAACATCACTAACCAGCAAGACAACACCAACAACATCACTAATCAGTGAGACAAAACCAACAGCATCACTAACCAGCGAGATTACACCAACAACATCACTAACCAGCAAGACAACACCAAAAACATCATTAACCAGCAAGACAATACCAACAACATCACTAATCAGTGAGACAAAACCAACAGCATCACTAACCAGCGAGATTACACCAACAACATCACTAACCAGCAAGACAACACCAAAAACATCATTAACCAGCGAGACAGCACCAACAACATCACTAATCAGTGAGACAACACCAACAACATCATTAACCAGGAAGACAACACCAACAACATCACTAACCAGCGAGACAACACCAACAACATCACTAACCAGCGAGATTACACCAACAACGTCACTAACCATCAAGACAACACCAACAACATCACTAACCAGCGAGTTCACACCAACAGCATCACTAACCAGTGAGACAACACCAACAACATCACTAACCAGCGAGTTTACACCAACAACATCACTAACCAGCAAGGGTACACCAACAACATCACTAACCAGTGAGATTACACCAAAAACATAACTAACCAGTGAGACAACACCAACAACATCACTAACCAGTGAGACAACACCAACAACATCACTAACCAGCGAGTTTACACCAACAGCATCACTAACCAGTGAGACAACACCAACAACATCACTAACCAGCGAGTTTACACCAACAACATCACTAACCAGCAAGGGTACACCAACAACATCACTAACCAGTGAGATTACACCAACAACATAACTAACCAGCGAGATTACACCAACAACATCAATACTCAACAGGAAAATACAAACAACATCACTAACCAGTGAGATTGCACCAAGAACATCACTAGCCAGCAGGACAATATAAACAACATCACTAACTAGAGAGATTACACCAAGAACATCACTAACCAGCAAGACAATACAAACAACATCACTGACCAGCGAGATTACACCAACAACATCACTAACCATCAAGACAACACCAACAACATCACTAACCAGCTAGATTATACAAACAACATCACTAACCAACGAGACGGCAACAAGAACATCACCAAAAGTGAGACAACACCTACAACATCACTAACCAGTGAGACAGCATTAGTGACATCAAATACAATGCCTACAGAACCAGGAACAGCATACATCACTAACCAGCATACACCACTAATATCACCTGTGCAACAGCAGCTCATTACTGAGAGAGATGAATGGACAATCTACAGATGGAGGCACAACATTAAGTGACATTGTGAATACTGTTTTTCTTAGACATGTCCCTGCGAAAATGAAGGACAGAAATGGCAAGATTAGGGAACCATGGATGACAGGGGAATCGTGAGACGGGTCAGAAAGAAAAAGGAAGCATACATAAGGTCTAGGCATCTCAAAACAGACAAAGCTTTTGACGAATATAGGGAAAGGAGGAACACACAAACGGGGAGTTAGGAGGGCTAAAAGAGGCCATCAAATGTCATTGGCAAGCAGGGTCAAGGAAAATCCCAAGGCCTTTTATACATATATAGGGAGGAAGATGGTACTAGGGAAAGAGTAGGCCCACGCAAGGACAAAGGAGGGAAGTTATACGTGGAGTCAGAGAAAGTGGGTGAGATCGAGTGCGTTTCATCCGTATACTCTAGGACATGTCAGCATAACGAAGGCGGCAGTAGCACGGTGGTGCAGTGGTTAGCATTGCAGCCTCACAGCGCTGAGGTCCCCAGGTTCGATCCCGGCTCTGGGTCACTGTCCGTGTGGAGTTTGCACTTTCTCCCCATGTTTGCGTGGGTTTTGCCCCCACAACCCAAAGATGAAATGAAAATCGCTTATTGTCACAAGTAGGCTTCAATGAAGTTACTGTAAAAAGCCCCTAGTCGCCACATTCCGGCGCCTGTTCGGGGAGGCTGGTACGGGAATGTGCAGGTTAGGTGAATTGGCCATGCTAAATTGCCCCTTAATTGGAAAAAATGAATTGGGTACTCTAAATTTATTTTTTTTAAATGAAGGAGGAAGTGTTGGATATCTTAAAATGCATTAAGGTAGACAAGTTCCTGGGCCAGATGGGATATATCCCAGGTTACTGTGGAAGGCAAGAGAGGAAATAGCTGGGGCTTTAACAGATATCTTTGCATCATCTTTGACCACAGGCAAGTTTCCAGAAATCTGGAGAATAGCCAACATTGTCCCTTTGTTTATGAAGGGAAGCAGAGATAATCCAGGTAATTATAGGCTGGCGAGCCTGACATCAGTGGTCGAGAAGATGTTGGAGAAGATACTGAGGGACAGGATTTATTCACACTTGGAAGCGAATGGACTTGTTAGTGATGGGCAAAATGGTTTTGTGAGGGGAAGGTCATGTCTCACCAACTTAGGCGTTCAGCCCCAATCTCTGACCCAGTCTGGATGGAGAAGGATTTAGCACCTTGGAACACCTTGGAAGTCTTCAGGTAGATCACAGAAGGACAATGCACAATCAATTATGCCTGCACTTCTGGGATGCCAACAAAGTTCAGGTAAATCCTGACCTTTCTCCTGTTGCTTTGTCACTTCCAGAATGAAGATTATAAAGTTGTTCCTCTTGTTAAAAAGTGCTTTGGGCATCTGCTGTATGTAGCAAGGCACCACACATTGACTGATACTGCTTTGCTGGTCACTCTCGTTACAGCCTGGAGTGATTCTGAAGATCTTGTTGCAGAAGACCCACCTTCTGTAAGACCTCCCGAGTCCTGCCCTCCTTCGCCCTCTTGTGCTAGAAACTGCAGATCTCTTCTAGCTCATTTGCTACTGCTCCTCCCCTCCTCCACCTCCCCCTCCTCCCCCACCTTCTGCAGCCCCCAAGGCAGACCCAAACAACACACCCATTCTACCACATTAAATAGCTGAAGACCTTGCACAAATTCACTTTCCAGAACTCATCTGCAAAACATATCTCGGTCACGGAAGCCTTAAAAAAATGCTTCCACCCCTGAAGGCAAAACTTGCCAGGCATTTACCTGAGTGTGGCTGTTGCAATTGCAGTCCACCTTGTGGGCTTTTGGTCCCAAGAATCGCAGAGTGGGCTTAAGAACCTACCAATCCAGTATTCACCCCATTTAAATTCCATCGCAATTTCAACTGCCTTATTATTTTATTCAGAATATTGACTGGAATGACTTAAAGGACCAATATGGCAACCTTCAAACGTCCAGTGAGGATCAGCTGTGTGATGCCACCGCCCAGAATTCAGCCCTGCTGCCCAAAGTCAAGCACGAAGCAGCTTGATTTCTCTCCCAATATCAGGTTAATAAATTTTAACATCAGGTAAAGTTAATATGATGCTTAAGACAGAATTGCTAAGCCAGACATTGCATCTTGTATGAAGCAAATTTGCATAATTGGTCTCGAAATGGCACTCAAATCTATTTGAGATATTCGTCTCTTTGGGGGGTTTCCAAGGGTTGGGTTATCAGTTTGCAATTCGCTGGTTTCTATACTATATTATGCTACAGATAAAGTAAAAAAGGAATTAGTATCTACATCGAACATCTCAGCTGGGTTTATGAGAATTAAAGTTGCCACTTTTTGGAGTATGAATCATATGAAGTGGAGAAACCTTTTTCAGAGTTGCTGTCTTGCGTTTTTAGAGACACAACCTACTTCGCTAGGACCTTCCTCTGAACTTAAAAAAAGGAATTAATGAAGTTAGTTTCTGTACATAAGCCATTTTTCCCACATTACAGCGAGCGAGAGAGAGCTAGAGTAGGCATGTCAAAAAATATAAGGGTTGGTTCATTTTGAGCCTTGGAAAATTGCCAACCATAAGATCAGCTGGAAAAAGGAATGGAGCACAACCCTGAATTCTGGTTTTTCTTCTTTTATTCTGGAGATGATTGATTTTGCCAACTTGACAAGGAGGGCCATAATTCATTAATTTTTACTTTGTAGCTTCTGAAATGTGTAACAGGGATGATACCACTTTAAAGTAATTGTCTATGATTAATCCAACCAATTGTGTGTTTTTCTCTTTAAAAATTATGCCTTTGTTTCTTACAAGCTGTCTGGTAATATTTTGTATTTGTTTGAATCACACTTGATGCAGCAGTGCGAATGTAATCAAACTTATGGCCATACCATTTGCACAAAGTGAGCGTATGATGAAAGCACCTCATGGTCCATCAGGTTCTCTTCCCTCCCCAAACTGAAGGAGCATTTTTCATCAAAATTTCCTCATGAGCGTGCTTTTAAAATAATTCAGTCCAAATCTCCTCCCCTGCTGCCACTTACATCGCAAACTTACTTGTTGAGTAATTAGAAAGCAAGAAATAATGGAAATCATTTGAAATATACATAATTGTAAAGTGTTTTCTCATCAGTATTCAGGAGACCAGAAACTATCAGATGGAAACTCCAGGTGAATTTGAGGAAGGATTCCATAATAGTATCTGAGATTAAATTCTGTGATAATACTCAGTTATAATGTTTACACAATTCAGCTATATCACATATAAAATACTCAAGGTATCACAAAATACCAAAATTCTCAATAGCATGGGCTGTTTAGCACAGAGCTAGATCACTGGCTTTGAAAGTAGACCAAGGCAGGCCAGCAGCACAGTTCAATTCCCGTAACAGCCTCCCCGAACAGGTGCCGGAATGTGGTGACTAGGGGCTTTTCACAGTAACTTCATTTGAAGCCTACTTGTGACAATAAGCCATTTTCTTTCATTCACTACAGGCACAAAGGGCTCCTTTTGTGCCATATATATTCTATGTCACAACCACAATGGGACTCATTAATAACCAGAGCTCTCCCTGATTCCTTTTTGTCATTTGTTTATGTAAACATGCGGGCTGATGTTTGGGGGTTGGTGGGCGGATGGGATCGTTGTTATTATGGGGATTGACATATCTTGCTGATTATTGTTTATTGTTGATGGGTGTAAATGTGGGAGAAAATGTGAAAAAGGAGAATAAAAATATATATTTTTAAATTAATAACCAGAGCTCACATATGCCAAATTAGTCTCTTAAGTCAGAAAGTTGGGATAACTATTTCATTTTGTACATCAGAAAAGTTTTAATCACTTGTCTGGGAAAATTGTCTTAAGCAGATCAGCATCATGAACAAATTACACATACGATATTTCACCAACATGCCAGCTGCAGAATTATTATTGCTTTCCTTGAATGTTCTGATCAACTTTATCTGATCGACGTTAACACACCTTGTGCAATAAACTATTGTGCAAAAACAACCTGTTTCCAAGATTTTGCAATTCCCCAATCTTGACTGCTGAATAAAGTAAGAAGTCTTCCAACACCAGGTTAAAGTCCAACAGGTTTGTTTTGAATCTCTAGCTTTCGGAGCACTGCTCCTTCCTCCATTCACCTGAGGAAGGAGCAGTGCTCCGAAAGCTAGTGATTCAAAACAAACCTGTTGGACTTTAACCTGGTGTTGGAAGACTTCTTACTGTGATCGCCCCAGTCCAACGCCGGCATCTCCACATGCTGAATAAAGTGTGCAGGAGAATGCCTGGGTTGATACAATTTTTTTGTGCTCTCCTTTTATTGGGCGCCATTGCTAATTCTAATTCTCTGAGTTGCTGCTCACTTTATGGTAAACCATGCAACTTTATGGCACTGACAGTCACAACAATGGAACTCACTAATTTGATAAACTTGTCCCACAGCAACATCTGCATTTTCTGCTGATTTTCTTTTTTTTTTCTTGCTTATTTTCCCTCCTCCCCATCAGTGATTGCTGAGGTACATTTTCATGATCACCCTTTGATGACTTGACTAAACAACTATTATTATGAGGCTTGACAATCAATGTCACAGGTAATATCTTTGAGACAAACGCTATCCTGTAGCTATATTTTATTGATGCCCACACACAGCAGGGATTGTTGGTCAACAAGCTGGGTTGAGGATCCTGCTTTATTTTCTCTCACATAGCCCAGGAGACTAAAATAGCACCGGCGTCAAACTTGGGACCTTTCTAGTTTACGACTCAATTGTCCGCCCAATAAACTTGCTGAGGCATTGGCCAATCGTGTTTTCTTGCACATATACAGAGCAGTACACGTAAATATTTGCAGACTCAAGATTAAACTTATAAACACGGAATTGAGGCAGAATAGGTCATTGGTGCACAATAATACAATGCAATGCACAGTGGAACAAAATGAAAGGCTGTGGGCTGGATTCTCCGATTTTGCGGCTATGTCCGGAGGAAGAGTCTGGACTTACGACCAAAAAGTCGGCGCCACCATCCGCCCGGTGGGGGGCTAGCAGCCGCGCCACGTAAAGCCCCCGGCTTTACCTGCCAATACAGATGGAGAATTGGCGGGTCTGTGGCCGTGCATGCGCACGCTGGTGGCCTGCGTCGGCCGCACCGTACAACATGGCGCCGGTCGCGGGCGGACCCAGCCTGCCGGATAGTGCCACCTTGTAACCCCCCTCGCCACCCCCTGGACATCATCCCACCAGTCCCCCAAGCCCACGCCGAAGCCGAAGCCCCCCCCCCCTGCCAGCGGAACGGCTCCCCCCCTGACTGTGGCACTGCTGGACACAGTCCACAGCCACCACGCCAGGTTCACGAAAGTTGAGAGTACACGTGTCCCACGCCGTCGGGAAGTGGGCCCTTCAGGGGCGGAGAATCGGGGGAAGGGCTCAGGTGACGTCCTGAGGCCGTCCCAACGGCTTGCTGCGTACTCCTCGAGTATGCCATTTTTGAGGGGGCGGAGCATCCATAAAATGGTGCCGCCCCCGATTTCGGCGTAAAAACGGATTCTCCGGCCGATCACCGAACACGATTTCGGCGTCGGCAATCGGAGAATCCCGCCCTGACTGTATACATCCAAATACCGCAGATAACTTACTCTTTGTAGAGTTAAAACTCATGCTAAGTTAGAGGTGTAGTAATTTACTGTGTTGGTAACCACAGAAAAGTTTTTTTTTTAATTTAGAGTACCCAATTATTTTTTTTTCCAATTAAAGGGCAATTTAGCGTGGCCAATCCACCTAACCTGCACATCTTTGGGTTGTGGGGGTGAAACCCACACACACACGGGGAGAAGGTGCAAACTCCACACTGAGTGACCCAGGGCCGGAATTATGAACCCGGGTCCTCAGCGCCGCAGTCCCAGTGCAATCCACTGCGCCACATGCGCAGCACGGTAGCCTTGTGGATAGCACAGTTGCGTCACAGCTCCAGGGACCTGGGTTCTGTGGTGTTGGGTGTTCTGACACACAGATGAGCCAACACAGTTGCATATGGTACAACACTTCTTTATTTAAACTCACTATTTACAACTTGGTCTTTGCACTCTGCACGTGGGGGGCTCCCTGCTTGTGGTGTTTCATCAGCTCTTTCTGTTCCCTTCTCCCCAGACCTACTGACCTCCAGGTGTCGTGCTCGTGCTTTTTATGTGGTTGGTGTTCTTGTCTGTGATTGGTTGTGGTGTTGTGTACTCTGATTTGCCTGTTAGTGTGTCCATCATGATGTGTGTGTTTGAATATCATGACATCCCCCCTTTTTACAAAGATATGTGCCTACGTGGTAATAAATATGATCGTGACGTGAGTGCATCTAAGAGTGTGTGTGTGTCGTGTGCAGCATGTGTCTATGACGGAACTATGTACATGGGGCGATGTCGAGTGCGTCACATGAATCCAGTTGTACCATAACATAACAGAAATGCGAACGAGAGAAGAAGAAAAAAAAATTTGATCAGTTGTCCAGTCAGACGACATCTGGAACGATATACAACAACAGGTTATCATGTAAAATTGTCCAACTTATTAAGCATATGAACTGTATTATAAGTCCATTCTAATGGGTTTGCGACGAATTCGGGTTGACCGCCTTAAGGGTGGATCAAGAACCACCGGCTGCTGTGCAGGCATGGCCATGGGTGGCGATGGAAAGGGCGTGATGTGCGGCAGCTCCACAAAGTCATCCTCGGAAGCCTGTTGAGGATCTGGCGTGTTGTGTGGCTGTGAGCGTGGAAGTCGGCGAAGGGCGCGCCGATTGCGGCGACGCACGGAACCATCCGGCATGCGAACCAGGAACGAGCGGGGAGCCACTTGTCGGAGGACTTCGGCCGGTGCTGACCAGCCACCATACGGTTGATGGACGCGTACTTTGTCTCCGGAGGACAGGGGGGGCAGGTCCGTCGCTCGTGTGTCGTACCGACCTTTCTGGCGATCACGCTGCAGTTGCATGTTCCGAAGAACCGCCTCATGGTCTGTTGTCGGTGCCAGGACGGAAGGTACCGTCGTCCTGAGGGAGCGACCCATTAGTAGCTGCGCTGGCGAGAGGCCCGTGGATAACGGGGCCGATCGATAGGCCAGCAAGGCAAGGTTAAAGTCCGATCCGGCATCAGCCGCCTTGCACAGGAGCCGCTTTGCGATGTGGACACCCTTTTCAGCCTTCCCGTTCGATTGTGGATGCAGAGGGCTGGATGTCACATGAGTGAAACCATATGCTGCGGCAAAGGACGACCATTCACGGCTGGCAAAACAAGGTCCATTGTCTGACATGACAGTCCTTGGAATGCCATGGCGAGCAAACGTTTCCTTGCAGGCCCCAATGACTGCGGACGACGTCAGATCATGGAGAGGCATGACTTCCGGGTAGTTTGAGAAGTAGTCTATAATAACAATGTAATCTCTGCCGAGCGCGTGAAATAGGTCAACACCCACCTTCGCCCAGGGGGACGTCACCATCTCGTGTGGTAGAAGTGTTTCCGGAGGTTGCGCTGGCTGAAACCTCTGACAGGTTGTGCAGTTGAGCACCATGTTGGCTATGTCTTCATTAATACCCGGCCAATATACCGCCTCCCGGGCCCTTCGTCTGCATTTTTCGACGCCCAAGTGGCCTTCGTGTAGTTGACGAAGAATCATCTGGCGCACACTGTGTGGAATGACGATCCTATGCGATTTCATAAGGACCCCGTCTATATTGGTGAGATCATCTCGCACATTATAAAACTGGGGGCACTGCCCTTTTAGCCACCCTTCCGTCATGTGGCGCATCACTCGCTGCAGCAGAGGGTCAGTCGCCGTCTCTGCGCGTATGTGGGCCAGACTAGGATCATCAGCTGGCATATTTGCTGCTGTCAGAGTCACGTGTGCCTCAATTTGACGCACGAACCCCTCTGCATCTGGTGGTGTGCTCACTGCTCGGGAAAGAGTGTCCGCCACGATGAGTTCCTTCCCCGGAGTGTAGATCAGTTCAAAATCGTACCTCCTGAGTTTGAGTAAGATGCGCTGGAGGCGAGGAGTCATGTCGTTCAGGTCTTTGTTAATGATGTTGACCAGGGGGCGGTGGTCAGTTTCGACCGTGAATCGTGGCAGGCCATACACATAGTCGTGGAACTTGTCCAGTCCAGTTAACAAGCCCAGGCATTCTTTTTCGATTTGCGCGTAGCGCTGTTCGGTAGGGGTCATGGCTCGTGAGGCATACGCAACCGGGGCCCATGATGACGTGCTGTCTTTTTGGAGGAGTACCGCTCCAATACCAGATTGGCTGGCGTCTGTTGAGATCTTTGTAGGGCGAGTCGTGTCAAAGAAGGCCAGCACTGGTGCCGTGACCAGTTTGTGCTTGAGCTCCTCCCATTCCCGCTGATGCGACTGGTGCCAGTTGAATTCCGTCGATTTTTTTACGAGATGGCGCATGTTTGTTGTATGAGAAGCCAGGTTGGGAATGAACTTCCCAAGGAAGTTGACCATGCCGAGGAATCTTAAGACAGCCTTCTTGTCAGCCGGTCGTGGCATGGCTGTGATGGCGCTAACCTTGTCTGCATCGGGACGGACCCCGGACCTTGAGATGTGGTCCCCGAGGAATTTCAGCTCCGTCTGGCCGAAAGCACACTTCGCACGGTTGAGACGCAGGCCATTTTGCCGTATGCGGGTGAAGACACGTCGAAGACGATGCATGTGTTCCTGCGGAGTGGTGGACCAAATGATGATATCGTCCACATATACACGTACCCCTTCGATGCCTTCCATCATCTGTTCCATAATGCGGTGGAATACTTCAGATGCCGAAATGATGCCGAATGGCATCCGGTTGTAGCAGAATCTGCCAAAAGGGGTGTTGAATGTGCATAGTCTTCGGCTGGCCGGGTCCAGTTTGATCTGCCAGAATCCTTTGGACGCATCCAATTTAGTGAATATGTTGGCTCGCGCCATCTCGCTGGTGAGGTCTTCTCGTTTCGGGATGGGATAGTGTTCCCGCATGATGTTGTTGTTCAGATCTTTTGGATCTATACATATACGGAGCTCGCCAGAGGGCTTCTTTACACAGACCATGGAGCTGACCCATGGCGTGGGCTCCGTGACCTTGGATAGGACCCCTTGGTCCTGAAGAATCTGCAGTTGTGCCTTGAGGCGGTCTTTGAGAGGCGCAGGAACCCTGCGAGGTGCGTGAACGACAGGGATGGCGTCCGGTCTGAGTCGAATCTTGTACGTGTGTGGCAATGTCCCCATGCCTTCAAAAACCTCCTGGTTGTGAGCGAGGAGGGAATGGAGATTCGCGTGGAACTCAGCATCCGGGAAGTCGGATATCTCATCTGGAGAGAGAGACATGATGCGCTGTACCAGGTGAAGGACCTTACACGCTTGTGCGCCCAGTAACGAGTCCTTTGATGAGCCCACAACTTCGAAGGGGAGTGTGGCCGTGTACCTCTTGTGAGTCACCTGTAGCTGGCAAGATCCTATGGACGGGATAACGTTCCCGTTATAGTCAACCATCTTAAGCCGGGATGGTGTGATGGGTGGTTTGACCTTCATGGCCTGGACTGCAGAGTAAGCAATCAGGTTGGCGGATGCGCCGGTGTCCAGACGGAAGGCGACGCGCGATCGGTTGACCGTCAGGGTGGCACACCACTCATCGTCTGGATTGATGGCATTGACCTTGTTGACATCAATGACGGCAACTCGGAAGTCATCCTGGTCATCTGCATCACTTAATTGGAAGTCTTGATGCGTGGGCTGGACGGTCCTGACTCGTGTGCGAGGTTGTCGAGGATGCGCCGGATCCATGGGTTGAGCCGCACGACAGCGGGCTGCGTAGTGGCCTATCATGGCACATCTGTTGCACTGTCGGTATTTTGCAGGACATTGCCCTTTTAAGTGTAGACCTCCACAATTTCTGCACGTCATGACGTCACGGCGTTCGTTGCGCCACTGCGCATGCGCAGTGCGATCTTGCGGTGGGCGCGCCTGCGCAGTGCGTCCCTCGTTGTGGCCGTTATTTTTGGCGCGCACCTGCGCGGGAGACCGCGAAAAGCGCGGGAAGCGGCCGCTGTCGTCCGGGCCGTGGGGCGGGAAGAAATCGACGGCCTGGATGCGTTCAACGTCGTGGGCGGCCTGGCTTGCCGATTCGACGGCTGGGGACCCCCTCCGTGCCAACTCGGACGCCTGAAATCGGGCAAAACGGCAGGTAGCATTTTCATGGAGGACACAGGCTTCCACAGCAGACGCTAAGGTGAGGCTCTTTATTTTAAGAAGCTGCTGGCGTAGGCCACTAGAGGCAACGCCAAAAACAATCTGGTCCCTGATCATGGACTCTGTAGTGGTGCCGTAACCGCAGGACTGCGCTAGAATCCGGAGGTGCGTCAAAAAGGGTTGAAAAAGCTCCTCCTTACCTTGCAGGCGTTGCTGAAAGATGTATCTTTCAAAAGTTTTGTTTACTTCAGTTTGAAAGTGCTGGTCCAGTTTGAGGATGACCGTGTCATATTTGGCCTGGTTTTCGCCTTCTTCGAACACCAGTGAATTAAAGACATCGTTCGGGTGGGGGCCTGCGTAGAAGAGGAGCATTGCAATCTTCGAATCATCCGAGGCATTCTGTTTTTCGGTGGCACGGATGTACAGGTCAAATCGCTGCCTGTAGAGCTTCCAGTTGGTGCCTAGGTTCCCCGTGACTTGCATCGGCTGCGGTTTGCCGGTGTGGTCCATGTCCAGAATGGCAGGTTAGTAGGCAGGTATCGATCCACTCCTGTACCATGTGGTGTTGGGTGTTCTGACACACAGATGAGCCAACACAGTTGCATATGGTACAACACTTCTTTATTTAAACTCACTATTTACAACTTGGTCTTTGCACTCTGCACGTGGGGGGCTCCCTGCTTGTGGTGTTTCATCAGCTCTTTCTGTTCCCTTCTCCCCAGACCTACTGACCTCCAGGTGTCGTGCTCGTGCTTTTTATGTGGTTGGTGTTCTTGTCTGTGATTGGTTGTGGTGTTGTGTACTCTGATTTGCCTGTTAGTGTGTCCATCATGATGTGTGTGTTTGAATATCATGACAGGTTCGATTCCCGGCTTGCGTCGCTGTCTGTGCGGAGTCTGCACATCCTCCCCGTGTGTGCGTGGGTTTTCTCCGGGTGCTCCGGTTTCCTCCCACAGTCCAAAGATGTGCAGGTTAGGTGGATTGGCCATGATAAATTGTCCTTAGTGACCAAAATTGCCCTTAGTGTTGGGTGGGGTTACTGGGTTATGGGGATCGGGTGGAGGTGTTGACCTTGGGTAGGGTGCTCTTTCCAAGAGCCGGTGCAGACTCGATGGGCCGAATGGCCTCCTGTGCTGTAAATTCTATGATCTATGCTGCCCTGTAACCACAGAAAGTTAACCATTGACCGTGTTCCCATGATGCATCCTCACATTTTTGGCTTGTTGAGCATTAGTTAAAGCCAGGCATGCAAATCTACAGCTGTTAGCCTTCCAGACCATTGATGATGTCACCCATTAAATGGGTCATGGAGTGCGGCCTGGGCACGGAGTATGAAGTGGAGAGTTTGGTGAGTGAGGGAGTTTGAAGAAGAGAGAGAATTAGTTGGTTTGTTTTCTACCTTTGTCTCCAAAGAGTGCAATTCAACTCGTAAATTGGTACTCTAATATCTACTGTAGGGAACTGTGTGTAAACAGCTGCATAATAGAAAGATGCAAAGGTTTTAAACAGCCATTAGCTACCTATGGGACAGGAGAAGGAGCTGATTAGAGAATGAGGGTCTATAATTCTAGTTTTAGTAGCAACTAGTTTAAAAGTAAGGTTAAGGTATGACAGGGCAGCACAGTCAAATGAATGTACCTCCTGTAGTATGTGGGTAGTCGTGGATGGACACTTCAAATGGTCTAGACGAGCACGCCTGCAAAAAGCATCAGCAACTGCAGAAACTTGAGCTCCGGGTTTCAGAACTCAAGCAGTGGCTAGAGCCACTGTGGCGCATCTGCGAGGCTGAGGACCGTGTGGATAGCCGCCTAGAGATAGCACACCGCAGATTCGCAGCGTGCAGGCAGAGAGGGAATGGATAAACACCAGAAAGTCTAGCGGGACTAGGGAGGTCATTCAGGAATCCTCTGAGTCCAAACTTGCTCACAAACTAGTTTTCCATTTTGGAGGGTGGTAAGGGCAATGGTTTCTGAGGGGAGTGTAGCAGGGGCGTAGGTCAGGGCGCCACAGGTGGATGAGCTGCTTGAGAAGTGAGAAGAGTGAGGGCGGCATGTAGCGCAGTGGTTAGCACTGGCACTGCAACGCTGAGAAACCGGGTTTGAATCCCTGCCCTGGGTCACTGTCCATGTGGAGTTTGCACATTTTCCCCATGCCTGCGTGGGTTTCACCCTCACAACCCAAAGATGTGCAGGTTAGGTGGATTGGCCACGCTAAATTGCCACTAAAATTGGGGAAAAAATAATTGGGTACTCTAAATTTAAAAAAAAGAAGTGAGAAGAGTGGGAATGAAATAGCGAAAGGAGATTTCAGGGAGTTAAGTAAAATATTAAAAAGCAGGACCTCGTTGGCAGCAATCACTGATGTGTTGGGTATGCCGGGTCTGTGAGGACTGCGTTTACTGCAGCAGTGAGAGACACAGGCTTCCAACACTTGAAGAAATGCAACTTGATTTTATTGAACTCGTAACTATCATACATACTTGAACTGTGGGTGGACACTATGCTGACTTAACTGGAGACCTGAGGCTAACCTGACCAGACTATCTTACTACCACATGGTGTATGTTCTAGTTGCTGCTCACGGGCTCTGACTGTCTCAGAGGCTGGATCCCAAGAGAGCGGGAAAACTAGTGCCCTCTGGCTTTATAGTGGTCGTGTCCTGTCTGGTGATTGGCTGCTGTGTTCTGTGTGTTCACTGGTCATCCTGTGTGTCAATCACTGCCTGTCTGTGCACCATCATATACCTGCGTGTATATTATGACAATCACCAGATTACTCCCAATGCCATGCACTAGTGAGCATAGAAATAGAATATTAGGGCTGATGAATGCATGGCTGGAGAGACGGTGTACGAGGGAGCGATTCAGATTACTAGAACATTGGACCTGGCTCTGGGGGAGATAGGACCGGTACAAGCTGGCTGGTTTGCACCTCAATAGGGTTGGGACAAATATCCTTTCTGGGAGGTTTGCTAGTGCTGTTGGGGAGCGTTTAAACTCGTATTGGAGGTTGGAAACTGAAGGTAGACTGAGATGGGGCAAAATCAGAAATGGAAATGGCCGGTACAAAATTAGCCAGTGAGGCTGGAAGGCAGAGGAAACAAAGGATAGCAAATGAAAAAGAGAGTTTGGCGGTGCTCAATGGGATATACTTCAATGCAAGGAGTCTAGCAAATAAAGCAGAGGAGCTGGTAGCATTGATTGAAACATGGCTGTATGTTGATATAACTATTACAGAAACCGTGGTTGAAAGAAGGACAGGAGTGGTAGCTCAGCATGCCTGGTTTTCAGATGAGATAGAGAGGGGGTTGAAAAGGTGCAGGCGAGGTGATGATTCTTTGGTTAAAGAAGGAGGAATGATATGTTAGAAGGATTGTCAATTGATGCTATATGGAAGTCGCACCATTTGGAATGCACCATAGACCCCAAACAGTCAGAGGGAGATAGAAGATAGAAACCTTTCTGACCAGTTTGTAGCAAGTCCAACAAGCGAGCGCATAGTTCTGGACGTGGTTTTAAGAAAAGGAGCTGGGCAGAATGAAGGAATGGCAGTGGGGTATTTTGGTGGTAGTGATCATAATTCAGTTACCTTTCACATAATTACAGAAAAGGACAAAAGATATAACAAGAGTTAAATTTCTTAATTGGGACAAGGCCAGTTTTACTTGGCTGAGGAGTGATTTAGCAAAGGTGGACTGAAAACAGCTACTTAAAGTAAATCGGTGTCAGGGCAGTGAGAAGCATTCGAAGAGGAGATTCAAGAGGTTCAGAGTAAACAAGTTCCCACAGAGAGAAATGGTGGGATGGTCAATTATAGATAACCTGAGATGTCAAGGAGTTTACAGGCTAAGATAAGGCAGAAAGGGGAAGCCTATGTTGGACACCAAGAGCGTAATGCTGCAGAGAGCCAAGGAGAGTATAGAAAGCGGAGGAGTGAAATCAAGCAGGAAATGAAGAAATCAAAGCGAGGACATGAAGGAATATTGACAAGCAAAATCAATCAACGGTTAGTTATCAATACATTGAGAGTAAGAGGAACTAAGGAAAGAATATGACCCGTAAAAGACCAAAAAGGTAACCTATGTATGGAGGTGGAGGATGTAGGTATGGTTCTTAATGAATACTTTGAGTATGTCTTCACAAAAAAGGGGGCTGATGCAGACATTGTAGCTCAGGATCATAGATCATAGAATTTACAGTGCAGAAGGAGGCCATTCAGCCCATCAAGTCTGCACCGGCTCTTGGAAAGAGCACCCTACCCAAGATCAACACCTCCACCCCTATCCCCGTAACCCCAACCCAACACTAAGGGCAATTTTGGACACTAAGGGCAATTTATCATGGCCAATCCACCTAACCTGCACATCTTTGGACTGTGGGAGGAAACCGGAGCACCCGGAGGAAACCCACGCACACACTGGGAGGATGTGCAGACTCCGCACAGACAGTGACCCATGTCGGAATCGAACCTGGGACCCTGGAGCTGTGAAGCAATTGTGCTAACCACAATGCTACCGTGCTTTGTTGAATATTGAATGTGCTAAACATAGGGAGAGAGAAAGTATTAATGGGTTTAACATCCTTCAAAGTGTACAAATCACCAGGGCCGGATGAAATACATCCCTGGCTGTAAAAAGAAACCAGGGAGGAAATAGCAGAAAGTCTGACCAACATTTTGCAATCTGCACTGGATTTGGCTGTGATGCCTGAGGATTGGAAGTCCTTTAGCCTTGTACCAGTGTTCAAAAGGGGAGCAAGGGAAACAGAATGATTACAGACCAGCCAGTCTGATTCCAGAAGTGGGCAAATTATTGGAATCCATTCCAAGAGACAGGATGAACTGTCACTTGGAAAGTCACAGATTAATTAAGGACAGTTAGCGTAGATTTATTTTTTAAAAATTTAGAGTACCCAATTCATTTTTTCCAATTAAGGGGCAATTTATCGTGGCCAATCCACCTACCCTGTACATCTTTGGGTTGTGGGGGCAAAACCCACGCAGACACGGGGAGAATGTGCAAACTCCACACAGACAGTGACCCAGAGCCGGGATCGAACCTGGGACCTCGGCGCCATGAGACAGCAGGGCTAACCTACTGTGCCACCGTGCTGACCCCGTTAGTGTAGATTTATGAAGGCAAGGTGATGTCTGGCTAACTAGGTTGAATTTATTTGAGGAAGTAACAAAGCGGATTTTTTTTAACATTCGTTTTCACAGTGAGTGGGCTTCACGGACATGTCCAGCACTTGTTGTCCATCCCTAATTGCCCTTGAGCAAATGGTGGTGAGCTGCCTTCTTGAACCGCTGTAGTTCATGTGGCGTCGATACACCCACAGTGCTATTAGGGAGAGAGTTCCAGGATTTTAACCCAGTGGCAATGAATGTACAGTGATATATTTCCAAATCAGGATGGTGAGTGAATTGGAGGGAACCTCCAGATGGCGGGGTTCCCAGGTATCTTCTGCCCTTGTCCTTCTAGATGGTAGTGGTCATGAGTTTGGAAGGTGCTGCCTAAGGAGCCTTGGGGAGCTCCTGCAGTGCATCTTATAGCTGCTACACACGGCTGCTACTGTGCGTCAGTGGTGGAGGGAGTGAATGTTTGTGGAACGGGTGCCAAATAAGCGGGCTGCTTTGTCCTTGATGGTGTTGAGCTTCTTGAATGTTGTTGGAGCTGCACTCATCCAGGCAAGTGGGGACTATTCCATTGCACTCCTGACTTGTGTTTTGTAGGCGGTGGACAGGCATTGGGGAGTTTGGAGGTGAGTTACTCACTGCAGGATTCCTAGCATTTGACCTGCTCCTGTAACCACAGTGTTTATATGGGAAGTCCAGTTCAATTTCTGGGAGATTCAGTAATAGTAATGCCATTGAATGTCAAGCGGCGATGGTTTGATTATCTCTTATTGGAAATAGGCTTTGCCTGTCACTTGTGTGACTTGAATGTTACTTGCCACTTGTCAGCCCAAGCTGACATATTGTTCATGCCTTGCTGCATTTGTACATGGACTGCTTCAGTGTCTGAGTAGTCACAAATGGTGCTGGACATTGTGTGATCGTCAGCAAGCATCCCCACATCTGACCTTATGTTGGAAGGAAGGGTATTGAGGAAGCAGTTGAAGATAGTTGGGCCTAGGACACTACCTTGAGGAACTCCTGCAGTGAAGCCCCAGGACTGAGATGACTGACCTCCAACAACCATAACCATCTTCCTTTCCGTGAGGTATGACTCCAACCAACAGAGAGATTTTCCCCTGATTCACATTGACTCCAGATTTGCTCGGACTTCTTGGTGGCAAGGGCAGTAACTCTCACCTCACCTCTGAAGTTCAGACATTTTGTCGATATTTGAACCAAGGCTGTAATGAGATCAGGAGTTGAATGAACCTGACAGAACCCGAACTGAGCGTCCATGATCAGTATTGCTGAATAAGTGCCGCTTGATGGAACTGTTGATGACCCCTTCCATTATTTTACTGATGAGTAAGAGTAGACTGATAGGGCGGTAATTGGCCAGGCTTGATTTGTCCTGCTTTTTGTGTACAGGACATACCTGGGCAATTTTCCACATTGGAAGCCAATCGGCAACAAAAGAGCTGTTTGTCCTTTGATTCTCGACGGCGCGCATTTCACTGGCAGCGGGATTCGCTCCCCCATCGCTTGTCAATGGGATTTCTCAGCGGGAGGGGTGCGCTGCCGGCAGCAATAGAGAATCCCAACAGGTGGCGAATTCCGGTGTAGGTCGATGCTGCCTGGTTCATCTGGCTTCTTTACTTTTTTATTGACTTTGTAGCGATTTGGTACAACTGAATGGCTTGCTGGACCATTTCAGAGTCTACCACATTGCTGTGGATCTGGAGTCACTTGTCGGCCAGACCAGATGGGGACCTAAAAGGTCATTAGTGAACCAGATGGGAGTTTTTCATGCCAAAGGTGTCATGGTTATCATTAGACGTCTGATTTCAGCTATTTTTTGGATTCAAATTTCACCATCTGTCTTGGTGGGATTCGAACCTGTGTCCCCAGAATATTACCCTGGGTCACTAGGTCACCAAGACCACTACACCACTGCCTGTTGAGGGTAGTGCAGTTGATGTGATCTACATTAATTTTATCAAGGCTTTTGACAATGTCCCAAATGGCAGATTGATTAAAAAAGTAAAGGCCCACGGGATTCATAGATGCATAAAATTTACAGTGAGAAGGAGGCCATTCGGCCCATTGAGTCTGAACCGGCTCTTGGAAAGAGCACCCTACTTAAGCCCACGCCTCCACCCCATCCCCGTAACCCAGTAACCCCACCTAACCTTTGGGACATTAAGGGGCAATTTAGCGTGGCCAATCCACCTAATCTGTACATCTTTAGACTGTGGGAGGAAACCGGAGCACCCGGAGGAAACCCACTCAGACACAGGGAAAACGTGCAAACTCCACACAGACAGTCACCCCAAGGCCGGAATTGGATCCAGGTCCCTGACACTGTGAGGCAACAGTGCTGACCACTGTGCCACCCGACTGGGGAGTGTCATAATTTAGATCAAAAATTGACTCTGTTGCAGGAAATAAAGAGTAATTGTTGATGGATGTTTCGGAAGGATGTTTCCAATGGGGTTCTGCAGGGCTCAGTATTACATTACCTGACTTTTGTGGTATATATTTATGATTTGAACATAAATGTAGAGGGAATAATCACAAAATTTGCAAACAATAAAAAATTAGCGACGTGTTTGATAGCGAGGAGGATTACTGTAGACTTCAGAATATGCTGGGGTACGGGGAAAAGGTAGGGGAATGGCACTGTCATTATGTTCATTTGGAGATGAGGTGCAGATACGATGGGCCAAATTGCTTCTTCAGACGTTGTATTACAGACACCAGACCAGATCCCAACAGTAGCTAAGATACTGCACCAGAACCACAACTTTTTTTGTATTTTTACAACTGTACAGAAAGAACGATTTGCTCCAGCAGTGATTGCATGAGAAATAGGGTTTGGTTATTTTTACAAATAAAACTTTATAATAACAAAAAAAAACTTTTAAACTTCAAACCCAGTAAGAAGAGCTCACATGTACCTTTCAATCCCAGCAGAGGATTTTCCATTGAACAGCATGTAAAATGAACATACAGCTCTCAGTCCACTTACACAGCCAGGCAAAAATGATATTTGCATTACAGAACATATTCCTGCTGGTAGTAAGGTTCTTTTGGACACTGTCCAAAAGTTGTCTCCATGACAGTTTCTCCATGGCCCCTCCCAATTGTTCTCCAAATCGAACAGGATTCTTTTATCTCTCTGAGCTGCGCCCAGCCCCTCAAAGATGGTCTATCCAGATGTGTCTAGACTTGCACTCACCATCGCTATCTGGACTTTTGATTACTCAATCCCATTTACAGGGCCATGCTATGAATATACAACTAACCAACTAATTTACAGACAAAAGAGGCCATGTGACTCCGTAATGGGCTAATGGCTGGTCAGACAAGATTGTCCCGGGGGACAATTGTTCTTGAGTGAATCACCCGGCTGAACATGGGTGTCCTGTTTATTCCCATTGACAAGTTTAAGTTTGAATGGGACAATGTAACTCAGGCCAAGTATGGGCGTATACCTCTGACTCAGTGCTAGCAGTATTATCCTCAGTCTGCTAAACCCTGAATTGCCCAGTACGTCTTTGATCCAATTTCCTATCATATCCCCAGTCATCACAGCTGTAACAATTTTGTGATTCTGTGACATGTTAGGAGGTCAAACAAGGTAAAGGAGTGCTCATAAATACTGAGAGGTGTTGATGAGCTGAGGGACCTTAGAGTGAATTTCCACTGGAGCAGGGCAGGTCGATAAGGAGGCATATGGAATCCTTAGCCAAGACATAACCAAGAATATAAGAGCAGCGAGATTATGCTGGAACTGGGGAAAACATTTGGTTACAACTTGAGCACTCTGTGCAGTTCTGATCACCTAATGGATGTAATTGCACTAGTGAGGGTACAAGGATTTACGAGGATGTTTTTGGTTACAGCATTTTCTTAACTTCACCGAGGATCACTATGCAATGAAGCTATACTTTGCCAAGGAAACTTAATGACAGGTAATATGTACCAGTTTCTTGGGAACCACTCGGCAACAAAGGAGTAACATTGGCACCAGGTTCCAAAGATTGGAAAGTATGCAAGTCACGCTCAACATTTGTGCCACAGGCCTCTTACAGATAATGACAGGAGACCATAAATGGCATGGATCAGTCAGTTTGTGATTCACGGCTTCATAACCAATGTCATGGCTGCCTTGTTTCAACATGCTGATGAACCGATGAATCAAATGCCGGCAAGCATTGTCCGAGGAGATAGGAGAGGTGCTAAATGAATATTTTTCGTCAGTATTCATACAGGAAAAAGACAATGTTGTCGAGGAGAATACTGAGATTCAGGCTACTAGACTAGAAGGGCTTGAGGTTCATAAGGAGGAGGTGTTAGCAATTCTGGAAAGTGTGAAAATAGATAAGTCCCCTGGACCGGATGGGATTTATCCAAGGATTCTCTGGGAAGCTAGGGAGGAAATTGCTGAGCCTTTGGCCTTGATCTTTAAGTCATCTTTGTCTACAGGAATAGTGCCAGAAGACTGGAGGATAGCAAATGTTGTCCCCTTGTTCAAGAAGGGGTGTAGAGATAACCCCGGTAACTATAGACCAGTCAGCCTTACTTCTGTTGTGGGAAAAATCTTGGAAAGGTTTATAAGAGATAGGATGTATAATCATCTGGAAAGGAATAATTTGATTAGAGATAGTCAACACGGTTTTGTGAAGGGTAGGTCGTGCCTCACAAACCTTATTGAGTTCTTTGAGAAGGTGACCAAACAGGTGGATGAGGGTAAAGCAGTTGATGTGGTGTATATGGATTTCAGTAAAGCGTTTGATAAGGTTCCCCACGGTAGGCTACTGCAGAAAATACTACAGAGTGATTTAGCAGTTTGGATCAGAAATTGGCTAGCTGGAAGAAAACAAAGGGTGGTGGTTGATGGGAAATGTTCAGACTGGAGTCCAGTTACTAGTGGTGTACCACAAGGATCTGTTTTGGGGCCACTGCTGTTTGTCATTTTTATAAATGACCTGGAGGAGGGCGTAGAAGGATGGGTGAGTAAATTTGCAGATGACATTAAAGTCGGTGGAGTTGTGGACAGTGCAGAAGGATGTTACAAGTTACAGAGGGACATAGATAAGCTGCAGTGCTGGGCTGAGAGGTGGCAAATGGAGTTTAATGCAGAAAAGTGTGAGGTGATTCATTTTGGAAGGAATAACAGGAAGACTGAGTACTGGGCTAATGGTAAGATTCTTGGCAGTGCGGATGAGCAGAGAGATCTCGGTGTCCATGTACATAGATCCCTGAAAGTTGCCACCCAGGTTGAGAGGGTCGTTAAGAAGGCGTACGGTGTGTTAGCTTTTATTGGTAGAGGGATTGTGTTTCAGAGCCATGAGGTCATGTTGCAGATATACAACACTCTGGTGCGGCCGCATTTGGAGTATTGCGTGCAATTCTGGTCGCCGCATTATAGGAAGGATGTGGAAGCATTGGAAAGGGTGCAGAGGAGATTTACCAGAATGTTCCCTGGTATGGAGGGAAGATCTTATGAGGAAAGGCTGAGGGACTTGAGGCTGTTTTCGTTAGAGAGAAGAAGGTTAAGAGGTGACTTAATTGAGGCATACAAGATGATCAGAGGATTGGATAGGGTGGACAGTGAGAGCCTTTTTCCTCGGATGGTGATGTCTAGCACGAGGGGACAAACCTTTAAATTGAGGGGAGATAGATATAAGGCAGATGTCAGAGGTTAGAGTTAAGAGATACATGTAGGCTATAGTTGTTAGGTTTGAAGTTTATAAGTTTACATATTGTTTTTCTTTTTTTTTAAATGAAGTTTTGTTTGTAAAAATAACCAAGGTCTGTTTCTTATGCAATCACTCCTGGAGTGAATCGATCTTTCTACACAGTCTGAAAAATAAAATAAACATTGCATGGTCCAGTATCCTCGCTACTGTTGGGATCTGACCAGGCATCCAGAACAGATGAGAAAATTCTACCCAATGGTGCTGTTTGTGTGGAAACAATTAATTTCAAAAGGGAAATAATGATTTTATGTTGAAGATGAGTTGTAATATTTTAATTGAAATTAACCGTGACCATGTAGAATGTGCTTATCATAATGTCTTGTTGTGATTCATCCGGTATATGAACAAGCTGTTTGTAGTATCTTTATTATCCTTAAGTGATGTGCTACTGGAAGGAATGGGCATGGAGGTCACCTGAGAGGTTTGATATGGATGTCATTCAGCTTGTCGCCGTCTCCAGTGACTGTAGAGTGATAGATTCCAAAAGTCCCACCTTTATGTCCAGAACAAAAACTGCCCTTCCTGCCATGGGCAATTACATGTTTACAGGGGCTTCTCATTCCCTTTGTCCAAAAGCATCTCCTGGCAAGGACTCTGCAGGCACTCACCTGTTGCCCTGCTTCTAGCCACATGCATCCAACAAAACATTTGGGGATTGCTCTGTTCAAACAGAGTATTGCACTGCACTGAGATCCTGAATCCTGTATTCAAGACTTTTTGGTATCATTTCCAAGCTCTCTCCACAGTGACACATCGCTATTCATTGCACAGTATCATTGGTAAACGCCTGGGAGCAGCTCACCTTCCTGTTCTGGCAGCTTGGGTGGAGCATGCTGTTGGGAAATACAGAAAGGGGAAGGAATAAATAGTGTACAATACCAGTAGTCTTAAACGATATATTGTTCATAATTCTATTTTGCCTTTGCAAAATATTCCCCTCAGTTTTATTGCTCAAACTAAATGAATGATTTCCAAGTTTCTTCCAAATGAAATCCACAGTTCTAAAAATACCAAGTAAAACCCTAATCATTGCCAACAGGTAAGAAATATTCTCCAACTATGGCTTTGGCGAGAAAAGAGCAGATGATCCGACTTGGGCAAGACTTTACTTTCTTGTTCTGTTTTCTTGTGTTTCCTGTAGTGACGGCTGGTTCACTTTCCATTCTGTGCTAATGCCCTGCTGACCTGAAAATGAAAGGTTCCCAAGATCCAACACCCATTCATTTGCACCACCCGCTTTCCCATGCCATGCCCCTGACAACACGTGACACGCTCACACCATCAGCTTTTCTCGATGTATC
Organism: Scyliorhinus torazame; assembly: GCF_047496885.1. NCBI lineage: Eukaryota > Metazoa > Chordata > Chondrichthyes > Carcharhiniformes > Scyliorhinidae > Scyliorhinus > Scyliorhinus torazame. The sequence continues at coordinate 8,300,394 of NC_092723.1, forward strand.
ATTTTTATTTGTGAATGGAGTCGCTCCTTTGCACACCACCCTGAACCCAGTGTGCGAGGCTACGACGTGCGCAGGGAGTTGGGTTTATTCATCACGATCGCTGGCAGTCGCTGCAGAATGGAATTTGCTGCAAAATCTAAAAGCAGGGCAGCACGGTGGCGCAGTGGATTAGCCCTGCTGCCTCACGGCGCTGAGGTGCCAGGTTTGATCCCGGCTCTGGGTCACTGTCCGTGTGGAGTTTGCACACTCTCCCCGTGTTTGCATGGGTCTCAGCCCCCACAACCCAAAGATGTGCAAGGTAGGTGGACTGAACACGTTACATTGTTTCTTAATTGGAAAGAAATGAATTGGGTATTCTAAATTATGCCCATGGGTTTTGACATTTATTCCAGCGAACTATAATCCTTGATTCGTTTCGTACAAATCCAGTTCATATTTTGATATATCTTTGTCTTGGAGGTTTTCAGTTCTCCTTTTGCTGTAAGCTACCCTTCCTTACCATAAATTACTGAAGTATTTTTCATTCTCTCCCTCGTCCATTGCCAGGGCAGGCACAATGGAAACGTGTAGAATTGTAGATTAATACAGCAAAGGAGGCGGTTTGGCTCATCGCCCCTGCACTGGCTGTTCAAAACAGCGATACAATTAATCCCATACCCCTTGAACTCTGCAATTCTTCCTGTTCAAGCATTTTAACAATATATTTTTCAAAGTTGCTATTTATTCAACTTCTATCACCCTTCCAGGCTGTCCACTTCAGGTTGTAACAATTCATGTAAAAATGCTTTTACTTGAGTCCACTCTGATTCTTTTACCAGTTACCTTTACATTTGCTTTTATGCTCCCAATTAATATGATTTCCTTTATGCAGAATGGAGTATTCAATATGTTCTGCATAAATAATTTATAATTCTGTTACAGTGTACTTTTTGTTTTCCTTTTTTTTTAAATTTAGAGTACCCAATTCATTTTTCCCAATTAAGGGGCAATTTAGCGTGGCCAATCCACCTACCCTGAACATCTTTGGGTTGTGGGGGTGAAACCCACGCAAACACGGGGAGAATGTGCAAACTCCACATGGACAGTGACCCAGAGTTGGGATCGAACCTGGGACCTCGATGCCGTGAGGCAGCAATGCTAACCACTCTGCCACCGTGCTGCCCCTGTTACAGTGTCCTTTGCCAGTTTTTTCACTGCTCCAAAGTTAGGAAGGGACAGAAAAATGTCCAAGTTATGCACTTGGACAGACCCCTGCCTCTGTGCCCTCCGCTGCCCATTTCCCAGTGGCTAGAGGCGACAGTCCAGAATGCTTTGTCTATGTAAGGGGGCTCTCTACGAAATCCAAGCAAGGAAGAGCATCCGCATCTTTCCCACTGTTTACATCATGTGATTATTGGTTACATTGGCTTCCTGTGAGGCTCAAACATTTAGCATCCTCAGATCCTAGCACTCCTGAGATCAACAGGTGAGAAAACGGAAACATTTCGGTAATGGGTCTGTGCAATCACCCATGGAATGGGCCTCGCCACAGGTCAAAAGGGAGCATGGAAATTCTTACCAGACTGCCTGCCACAGGAATTTCCTACCCCAATTTCAGCCGAGCTTCCCAGCAGATCAGGGATGAGGAATCCCAATTTCATTACAGAAAATAAATAAACCGGATTAATTGATTGATTGATTGATGATTTATTGTCACATGTACCGAAGTACAGTGAAAAGTATTTTTCTGCGGCCAAAGAAACGTACAAAGTACGTACACAGTAGACAAAAAGAATAATCGTCAAAGAACATCGACAAATAAGTACTTTGTACATGGATCTATGAATAATGTCAAGGTGCACCTTCAAGGCAGACAGTATCCCACCCTACTGGAAATGAATTCCATTCATAAAAACTGTAAATCTTGGCTCTCATTCACGCACCTTCATATCCGTATGCTATCATGTTATAGCACACGCGGGTGTTTCCATACTGTACCATTACATTCAAGGCAGAGAGTTGCTCTGTGTTGGGTCTGGCAGGTCTGGGAGTCTGCACGGGGGCTCTTTGGGAGTCCTTAGGCTGGATTCTCCGATTTTGAAGCTATGTCCGGAGAATGTGTCCAGTTCTACGATGCAAAAAATCGGCGAGTCCCCAGCACCGACCCTCCGATCGATGAGGGGCGAGCAGCAGCGCCACGTAAAATCCACAGCCTACCTGAAATAAACGCCTGGAGAATTGCCGGGTCCATGGCCGCGCGTGCCACGGCGATGACCTGTAGCGGTCGCGCCGTACAACATGGTGTCGGCATGCGTGGTCCCGATCTACCAAATGCCACCCCCGGGCCCTCACCAAAGCCCCCCCCCAAAGAACAAAGAACAAAGAAATGTACAGCACAGGAACAGGCCCTTCAGCCCTCCAAGCCCGTGCCGACCATGCTGCCCGACTAAACTACAATCTCTACACTTCCTGGGTCCATATCCCTCTATTCCCATCCTATTCATGTATTTGTCAAGGTGCCCCTTAAATGTCACTATCGTCCCTGCTTCCACCACCTCCTCCGGCAGCGAGTTCCAGGCACCCACTACCAGTCGTGTAAAAAAACTTGCCTCGTACATCTATTCTAAACCTTGCCCCTCTCACCTTAAACCTATGCCCCCTAGTAATTGACCCCTCTACCCTGGGGAAAAGCCTCTGACTATCCACTCTGTCTATGCCCCTCATAATTTTGTAGACCTCTATCAGGTCGCCCCTCAACCTCCTTCGTTCCAGTGAGAACAAACCGAGTTTATTCAACCGCTCCTCATAGCTAATGCCCTCCATACCAGGCAACATTCTGGTAAATCTCTTCTGCACCCTCTCTAAAACCTCCATATCCTTCTGGTAGTGTGGCGACCAGAATTGAACACTATACTCCAAGTGTGGCCTAACTAAGGTTCTATACAGCTGCAACATGACTTGGCAATTCTTATACTCAATGCCCTTGCCAATGAAGGCAAGCATGCCGTATGCCTTCTTGACTATCTTCTCCACCTGTGTTGCCCCTTTCAGTGACCTGTGGACCTGTACTCCTAGATCTCTTTGACTTTCAATACTCTTGAGGGTTCTACCATTCACTGTATATTCCCCACCTGCATTAGATCTTCCAAAATGCATTACCTCACATTTGTCCGGATTAAACTCCATCTGCCATCTCTTCGCCCAAGTCTCCAAACAATCTAAATCCTGCTGTATCCTCCGACAGTCCTCATCGCTATCCGCATTTCCACCAACCTTTGTGTCGTCTTCAAACTTACTAATCAGACCAGTTACATTTTCCTCCAAATCATTTATATATACTACAAACAGCAAAGGTCCCAGCACTGATCCCCGTGGAACACCACTGGTCACAGCCCTCCAATTAGAAAAGCATCCTTCCATTGCTACTCTCTGCCTTCTATGACCTAGCCAGTTCTGTATCCACCTTGCCAGCTCACCCCTGATCCCGTGTGACTTCACCTTTTGTACTAGTCTACCATGAGGGACCTTGTCAAAGGCCTTACTAAAGTCCATATAGACAACATCCACTGCCCTACCTGCATCAATCATCTTCGTGACCTCCTCGAAAAACTCTATCAAGTTAGTGAGACACGACCTCCCCTTCACAAAACCATGCTGCCTCTCACTAGTACGTCCATTTGCTTCCAAATGGGAGTAGATCCTGTCTCGAAGAATTCTCTCCAGTAATTTCCCTACCACTGAAGTAAGGCTCACCGGCCTGTAGTTCCCTGGATTATCCTTGCTACCCTTCTTAAACAGAGGAACAACATTGGCTATTCTCCAGTCCTCCGGGACATCACCTGAAGACAGTGAGGATCCAAACATTTCTGTCAAGGCCTCAGCAATTTCCACTCCAGCTTCCTTCAGTATTCTGGGGTAGATCCCATCAGGCCCTGGGGACTTATCTACCTTAATATTTTTTAAGACACCCAACACTTCGTCTTTTTGGATCTCAATGTGACCCAGGCTATCTACACACCCTTCTCCAGACTCAACATCTACCAATGTCTTCTCTTTGGTGAATACTGATGCAAAGTATTCATTTAGTACCGCGCCCATTTCCTCTGGCTCCACACATAGATTCCCTTGCCTATCCTTCAGTGGGCCAACCCTTTCCCTGGCTACCCTCTTGCTTTTTATGTACGTGTAAAAAGCCTTGGGACTTTCCTTAACCCTATTTGCCAATGACTTTTCGTGACCCCTTCTAGCCCTCCTGACTCCTTGCTTAAGTTCCTTCCTACTTTCCTTATATTCCACACAGGCTTCGTCTGTTCCCAGCCTTTTAGCCCTGACAAATGCCTCCTTTTTCGTTTTGACGAGGCCTACAATATCTCTCGTTATCCAAGGTTCCCGAAAATTGCCGTATTTATCCTTCTTCCTCACAGGAACATGCCGGTCCTGAATTCCTTTCAACTGACACTTGAAAGCCTCCCACATGTCAGATGTTGATTTGACCTCAAACATCCACCCCCAATCTATGTTCTTCAGTTCCCGCCTAATATTGTTATAATTAGCCTTCGCCCAATTTAGCACATTCATCCTAGGACCACTCTTATCCTTGTCCACCAGCACTTTAAAACTTACTGAATTGTGGTCACTGTTCCCGAAATGCTCCCCTACTGAAACATCTACCACCTGGCCGGGCTCATTCCAATACCAGGTCCAGTACCGCCCCTTCCCTAGTTGGACTGTCTACATATTGTTTTAAGAAGCCCTCCTGGATGCTCCTTACAAACTCCGCCCCGTCTAAGCCCCTGGCACGAAGTGAGTCCCAGTCAATATTGGGGAAGTTGAAGTCTCCCATCACCACAACACTGTTGTTTTTACTCTTACCCCGGCCAGCAGCACAGCTCCGCCCCCCCCAACTAGCACCTTCAGAGTTATTGATGGGCCACCGGCTGCACACGCGGTTGAGCTTCGTCCTGCCGGACATTGGGGAGAAGGTCCGCGACCAGCAAGAACACATTGAAGCATGTTGATCCAGGCCTATAAGGAAGGGCCTGTGATGCGGTTCATTGGCAGGAATTCCGCCGACGGCACATTGTGGATCCCGGGGATTGTGGTGCGATGATCCGGCTCAGTCTCGTATTCGGTGAGTGTGCAGGGAACGGCACATGGCCCACCTCTGCAGCCATACTCTACAGGTCCTCGAGGGGCAGCCAAAGCCCCCGCGTCCATTGGTGGCCCTTCCTCCAGTGCCGCCGCCATTGATACCCGGCGAGACGGACGAGCCCCTCAATCATGAGATGCGGGATGCCGACTCATCGGACTCCGAATCAGACATGGAAACCTCACCGCGGGGTGGACCAACCAAGGCGCTCGACCCCGAAACGTTGCTCCCCTTTCCGTTACACCCCATTGGGCCCAGCACAGCGGCCGATTGAGAAACACCCCTGAGCAAAGAGGGCAAAGGAAATTTTCACTCCAGCCATCAAAATGGATGACATATCGGACTTGGGGGAGGGGGTTGTTATAACCCAACCGGAGGCCACAGGGTCGACAACATCAGAGTCCCAGTGGCCTCACTTATGATCTCCCCAGCCGAGAGGACGGAGCTACACCCATAAGCAAGGGTTCACTGGGAAGCTCCTTCTCCGCTTCCCTCCAATTTACTCTCTATTAAGCAGTCATCGAATTCTCTTTTTTTTTAAATATGTTTATTCAAAATTTTCAACAATTTTCAACCAAACACTCCAGGAAGAAAAAAAGAATAACAAAATTGTACATAGGAAATCAAACAAGGATACGTTAACCCCATTTAACCAATAACTACAAAAGTGGCGAAAACGCCCCCTTTTAGCAAAAACATAAACCAAAATCCCCCCCCTCTGGTTTGCTGCTGTTTCGACCTCCACCTAGCGTTCCGCAAGAAAGTCTAGGAATGGTTGCCACCGCCTGGAGAACCCCTGCACAGACCCTCGCAAGGGAAACTTTAACCTCTCCAACTTAATGAACCCTGCCATGTCATTGATCCAAGCTTCCACGCTCGGGAGCGTTGCATCATCTCCGCATTAGTAGGATCCTCCGCCGGGCTACCAGGGACGCAAAGGCCAGAACTCCGGCCTCGTTCGGCTCCTGCACTCCCGGCGTGTCTGATACCCCAAATATTGCGAGCCCCCAGCTCGGCTTGACCCGGGTGTTCACAACTTTGGACATAGCCCTCGCAAAGCCCCTCCAGAACCCCTCCAGCGCCGGGCTCGTCCAGAACATATGAGCGTGATTTGCTGGGCTCCCCGAACATCTCACACATCTGTCCTCCACCCCAAAACATCTACTCATCCTCGCCCCTGTCATATGCGCCCTATGTACTACTTTGAACTGTATTAGACGGGGCCTGGTGCATGAGGAGGAGGAATTGACCCTGCCCAGGGCATCAGCCCACAGACCTTCATCCAGCTCCTCCCCGAGCTCCTCCTCCCACTTGCCCTTTAACTCCTCCACCGAGGCCTCCTCCGCTTCCTGCAGCTCCTGATAAATCGCCGAGACCTTGCCTTCTCCAACCCATTCACCCGAAATCACCCTGTCCTGAATCCTTCGTGCTGGAAGTAGTGGAAATTCCCTCACCTGCCGTCTCACAAACGCCCTCACTTGCATATATCTAAAAGCGTTTCCGGGAGGCAACCCAAATTTCTCCTCCAGGGCCCCCAGGCCAGCAAAAGCCCCATCTATGAACAGGTCCCCCATCCTTTTAATTCCTGCCCGATGCCAACTTAGGAACCCCCCATCCATCCTATCCGGCACAAGCCTATGATTATCCCGTATCGGGGACCAAATTGAGGCCCCCACCTCATCCCTATGTCACCTCCACTGCCCCCAGATCTTCAATGTCGCCGCCACCACCGGGCTCGTGGTGTACCGTGTCGGCGGTAGCAGCAACGGTGCCGTCACCAGCACCCCTAAGCTAGTACCCACACAAGACGCCGCCTCTAGCCTCTTCCACGCCGCCCCCACTCCCTCCATTACCCATTTATGGATCATCGCCACATTAGCTGTCCAATAGTAACCACACAGATTCGGCAGCGCCAGCCCGCCCCTGTCCCGACTGCTCTCCAGAACCACCCTCTTCACCCTTGGGGTCTTGCTCGCCCATACAAATCCCATAATACTCCTGCTTACCCACTTGAAAAAAGCCTTGGGGATTAGGATGGGCAGGCACTGGAGCACGAAAAAGAACTCGGGAGGACCGTCATCATGACCGACTGCACCCTCCCCGCCAGGGAAAGTGGCAACACATCCCATCTCCTAAAGTCTTCCTCCATCTGGTCCACCAACCGTGTCAAATTAAGCTTATGCAGGGCCCCCCATCTTCTAGCTACCTGGATACCCAGGTATCGAAAGCTCCTCTCCGCCCTCTTCAATGGCAGCTTCTCTAGCCCCCTTTCCTGACACCCCACATGCACTACAAAGAGCTCACTCTTCCCCACGTTGAGCTTGTAGCCCGAGAAGTCCCCAAACTCCCGAAGGATCCGCATGACCTCCACCATCCCCTCCACTGGATCTGCAATATATAACAACAGGTCATCAGCAGACAACGACACCCGGTGTTCCTCCCCTCCACGGACCAACCCCCTCCAATTCCTAGACTCCCTTAATACCATGGCCAGCGGCTCAATTGCCAGCGCGAACAGCAAAGGGGACAGGGGACACCCTGTCTCGTCCCCCGGTACAATCTGAAATATTCCGATCTCCGCCAGTTCGTAGACACGCTCACCACCGGGACCCTGTATAACAACCTGACCCACCCTATGAACCCTTTCCCGAACCCAAACCTGCTGAGCACTTCCCATCCAATTCTCTTTTAAAGGCCACTATTGTTTCTGTGTCCATTGCACCATCAAGCAATGCATTGCAAATCCTAACCACTCATTGCGCAAAAAGGATCTTCCTCATGTCACCCCCGCTTTACTTGCTAATCACTTTAAATCTGTGCTCTCTGCTTATCAACCTTTCAGCCATTGGAAAAAGTCGCTCCTTATTTATTCCGGTGACATTAAACACCTTTCTCACCCAGTTTCTCCAATCCATCCATGTAACTCTGATCCCTTCTCCCTGGAATGATTCTAATGAATCTCTTCTATTCCCCCTCCAAAACCTTTGCATCCTTCCTAAAACGTTGTGCCAGAATTGTGCACAATACTCAGGCTGAGGCCAAAGGATTGGGGGGTTGGGGGTTGGAGGGGATAGGGGATGGGGGTGGGGGGGTGGGGGGGTGGAGGGGGGGGATTGCCTTCAGCAGGACAGGGTGATTCAATCAGGGCTGGAAATTCCTGCCACACATTCTCCCTACAACATGTATCACCTCACATTAACCTGCCATATATCAGCCCATTCCACCAACCTGTTCACATCCGCCTGAAGCCTATTACTGTATACTTCACTACACAAACTAACTGGCATCTGCAAATTTCAATATTGTGCCCTGCACCCCGAAGTCCAACTCATTCATGTGAATCACAAATAGCATTGGTCCTAGCTCTCAACCTGCGTTGACCACTGTACACCTCCCTCCAGTCTGCAAAACAACCATCCTCTAGGACACTCTCGGCTGCGGTTTACGATTTCCAGCAGGGTGAGCGAGGGGAAAGGGAAAGTGAGTGTGGCCTCCTCGCTCCTGCTCCCGCCCCCGTTGTCCCAGCTCAGCGAGTCAAGTGCATCGGAAGGAAGCCAATTAGCATTGTGAAGAGGGAAGGCAGCACCCCCAATCGGGAGTCTAGGCTAGGATGTCATGAAGTGGAGGAGTCATGACGTGAAGGGGAGGTTTGTTGCAGCAACTAATTTAACGGCCTCCGCTGCCTGATTCTCGCTTTATTTCTAAGGCAAGCTCAAAAAGTTAATATATGAAGAGAAAAGACATCCAGACATTGCCACCTTCACCAGCAGAGTTTATGGTGCCAGGCAGCAATGGTCCTGGTGGTGGGCATTAATCATCCGCTCTAATGCCACCTCATCATACTTGCTGTAGAGCACTCCCAAACTTTTCCTGTCCGACGTCTGAGAAATGCGGCAGACTACAAAAATCTGGGTACAGTTGTCTATTTCACAAGCTCAGCAATCGGTTATTTCCCACCTAAAATCATCAGACTGTATTTGACTTTTGCGTGGGGGGGCGGGGGGGGGGGGGGGGGGGGGATTGAAAATCCAGCCCTCTGTTTTCTACCCCTCAGCTAATTTTGTATTCATGCTGCCCCTGACCCTTTTATCACAGCGGTTTCTATTTGACTATCAAGCCCAATGTTTAGCAGTTTAACAAATGTCTTTTGCAAGTTCGCGTATACAACATCGACCGCACTGCCCTCATCAACCCTCTCTTACCTCCTCAAAGAACTTAATCAGCATAGTCAAACATGTTCTTAACAAATCTGTGCTGCCCCTTCTTCATTAGTCCATGCTTGTCCAATTGATTGTTCATTTTCTCCCAGATTGCTGTTTCAAAAATATTCCACATCATCAAAATGAAAATGAGTGGGCTTTGCCCTTCTCTCCCTTTTTCAACGGGCATGTAACTGTTTTAATCCTCCAGTCCTTTGACACCACCCTAGTATCTAAGGAGGATTTAAAGATTGTGACCAACATCTTTGCAATTTCTACCCTTACTTCCCCATAGCAACCCGAGAGGTATCCCATCCTGGCAAATCTATTTCTATGTACCGCCTATCTTTCTTGGAGCTGCTCTTTATCTACTTCCTGCTCGTCCTGTATCTGCCCGACCCCTTCAGTCACTGAACCTTTAGCTAAGTCTTCATCGGTGTTAAACACTCATGTAAAATACACATGAGGTAACACACCATGACTTCTCCCTCGCTCAATAGATTTCCACTTTGGTTCCTAATCAGCCCATCGTTCCTCTGACAGCCCTTTTCCTGCTAGTATGCAAATGGGGGATCTTTGAATTCCCTTTTATGTTTGCCTATTTTATCTATTCTTCGACTGTCTCTTTGCCCCTCTCATTTCCTTTTTCACTTCTCTGCTGACATCTGTCATACGCCCACTTTACCTGCTTCATCCCACTCTCTAACACTTTCATTATCCAGAAAGCTCTGGCTTATGTTGTCTTTACTTTCCCTCCTGTTAGATTATATCTAGACTGTACCTGAATCATTTCCTCTTTAAAGGCCATCCACTGCTCCTATTACATTCTGCCTGTCAGTCTTTGACTCCAATTTACATGGGCCAGCCTCCTCAATTAATTGAAACTAACCCATCTCAGGTGAAGTATTTTTATTCTAGATTTGTCCTTGCCCTTCTCTATAACTAATCCAAAATGTATTATAGTATGATCACTGTTCCTGAGATGATCTTCCACTGTGATATTTGGTCTATTTCCATCCCTAGGACTAGTTCGAGCAATTCCTCCTCCCTCATTGGACAGGAAATATACTGATCAAGAAAGTTCTCCTCAGCAAGTTTCAGAAATTCCTCCCCCTCTGCCTTTATCACTATCACTGGCCCTTTCAATAATGTGGTGGTCCCCCATTATCACTATCCAATCATTCTTACACCTCTCCGTGATTTCCTGGCAAATTTTCTTCTCCATCTCTTTCCTAATAAAAAAAACACCAGTATTGTTTCTGAATTCCAGGCAAGTAAATTTTCTCTTTGATTCTTCAGGGACCTTCTCTCCTTCTAGAACTGTAATGTTTTCCTCATCAAAACTGGTATTTCGTCTCCTTTTTCCCATTTCTTGAATACTTTATACCTTGTGAAAATTAAGCTTCTAATCCTCTTCATTCAGCCACGTTTCAGATATCTTTTTTGTAAATAAATTTAGAGTAGCCAATTATTTTTTTCCAATTAAGGGACAATTTAGCGTGATCAATCCACCTACCCTGCACATCTTTGGGTTGTGGAGGTGAGATCCACGCAGACACGGGAGAACGTGCTAACTCCACACAGACAGCGACCCGAGGCCGGGATCGAACCCGGGTCCTCGGCGGTGTGAGACAGCAATGCTAACCACAGAGTCACCGTGCCGCCCCAGGTTTCAGATACCTACATCATAATTCCATGTGGTTACTTGCAGCCAAACCTTACAAACCTTATTAACTATACTTCATGCACTTACAGGCGGCACGGTGGCGCAGTGGTTAGCACTGTTGCCTCACACCGCCGAGGTCCCAGGTTTGATCCCAGCTCTGGGTCACGGTCCGTGTGGAGTTTGCACATTCTCCCCGTGTCTGAATGGGTCTCACCCCCATAACCCAAGGATGTGCAGGGTAGGTGGATTGGCCACACTAAATTGCCTCTTAATTGGGAAAAATAAATGAATTGGGTACTGTAAGTTTTTTTTAAATTATACTTCATGCACTTACACACCTGCACTCCCAACCTAACAGAACTCTGCCGTAGCCAATTCTGTATTGTTTAGAACTCTATTATCTATATTTCACCATTCGTATTTCCAAACAAAATCTTAGGACCTTCGTTGTAAGGTGTTGTGGTTTCAATCAGTTTACTTATGCACTTCTTATAAACGCTACATTTTATTGCAACTGGGACTTTCAAGTTTAAAGATGAAAGGAGGTTAAATAAAATAACCGATCTTGACAATTTCTCATGTCATGTATCTCGAGCAGCTTAGGTCAACTTAAGGCACTGGTTCGCAAAATTCCTAGTGGTACATTCTACATTGAAACAACTTAGAAACAACTTAATTTGTCCTTGACTCATGAAGGAGCAACCGAGCCTCCAATGGAGCTCATTGTCCCCAGAGCGGGTTCTTGGCCTTACAAGATGCTATAGTCACCTCCCAATTGGTGTGAGTTCAACTGAGGCCTTTCAAGGATGCGAAGCGATGGTAAGTTCAAGGTGGCCGCTGAACTCAGCCTGACATCCGTTTGATTCTCGTCCCTGGCCCAGTAGCAGAACTGAAAAAAATCAGCTCAAACAGAGCAGAATCCTGGCATGATCACTGCTGCCAGATTCCACACAACCTCCTCCACTAGAAATTAGGCTTTCCACCTTTTCTATCTCAAATAATATTGACAGTCTTAGCCTTGGTTGCAGAACATACAGAAAATGACAAACAGAAGTAAGTGCCATTTGGCGCAACTGATCATGCAGCCATAATAACGAACAACAGCACAAAAAAAACAACTTTCTTGTCAGCAGCCATAACCCTACTTGTAAATAAAGCCTCTGGGCGGTACGGTGGTGCAGTGGTTAGCACTGCTGCCTCATGGCGCCGAGGAGTTCGATCCCAGCCCCGGGTCACTCTCCGTGTGGTGTTTGCACATTCTCCCCGTGTCTGCGTGGGTCTCACCCCCACAACCCAAAGATGTGCAGGCTAGGTGGATTGGCCATGCTAAATTGCCCCTTAATTGGAAGATAAAGAAAATTAAGTATCTGGGCACGATGTAATGGAAAGATTTCTAAGTGTGGTAGCGAGCAGGAGCTGCCGCCAGTTTCCAGGTGCTCAGACCGCGAGGCCGTTACAGCTATAACACGTTATTTGGACCACTTAACGAGGCCCCATGGGCTTCACGCCGCAAATGACTGTCCTGCCGGCTGATTCACCGGGAAGCGCTCGTCACTTCCCTGCGAACAAGGGGGAACAGCATTTAAACCATTCCTGCGCAGCGAACCCCACACAGCCCACAGCCATACCACCAAGGATGCCAGCCAGTGCCGTATAAGGTCTACCACCTCCATCAGGCCGGAAGGGTGGGTTGGCACCAGACCCCTGCCCCCCCCTCCCCCCTCCCCATGAGCATGCACCTGGCACCGCCCCTGCTCAACACTGGTCCGTGTCGAAGCCCACCAATGAAATGAAAAAATGAAATGAAAATCGCTTATCGTCACAAGTAAGCTTCAATGAAGTCCAGCAGTGTCCAGCAGTGTCCAGCAATGTTCAGCAGTGCTGCCACGCTGCCCCCCATACTCCTCATTCCCCCCACAATCCCTCCCCCGCACTGCTCAGAGTCCTCACCCCCTGTGAGGAATGGGCCCTGGAGGTTGTGGGGGTGGCTGACGACAGATCTGACACCGACATAGAGGTTAGTGTACGGCGCAGAGGTGTGGTTACACTGGCCCCCACCCAGGTGACCTGTCACACGGGAGTTGTTAATGTGATACAGATTGGCCCATCCCTCCCACTGGCCACATGTCCACTCTCCCGCAGGATCCTCATCCGACGATGCCGGCCTGTCCATGCATCCCCCCAGTACCTCCCATGAGAACACCTCAGGGGGGAGCTCTGGGGAGACCACCGTATTCATGGCACAGCTGTCATCCCCATCCTCCTCCACCAGTGCAGAGATGGACGATGGGCATTGGTGAGCGACGATAATAAATAGGCTTTTGGGGCACAATCTGGGGCACATGAACTGGACGTTCAGGGAGTGGGACCCCTTTCTGTTGATGAAGGGCACTCCCAGACAGCCCGGTGTGTGCAAAGCGACATGCGTGCCATCCACTGGACCCGGGGCATCCCGGCAATGGAGGAGAAACCTGCTGCCCTGGCATCCAGCTTGGCCTGGTCCATATCAAAGTTTATATAGTTTGCTGCCCGGGAAAACAGGGCATCTGTGACCTCATGGCAGACGCGGGGGCGCTGAGACATCCATCTGGCCCCCCCCCCCCCTCCCCAGGCCATTGGTGACCCCCCTGCCCAGGAGGCTCCCCCCCTCCCCCCACACCCCCACTCCCCCACCCCCGATGGTGGGCCATCCCGGCCGGGATTGGCCCCTGGAGGATCCCCTCCACCCTTCCAAGTAACAGGGCACCAACCCCAGTGCCCCCAGGCTGATTGCCCAGGAGCGACGGTGGCTAGTCACCTCCTCGGGTCCTCGCAGCAGCCCTTCCGCCGGCTTCACGATTGTAAAAAGATGTACTGATTGGTGCCCGCATGACCAAATGCTGGGGAGGCAGTTAGATCACGGGACGCCGTAAGATAGGGGGTCGCTACGGCGGGTTCCTGATTTCACCAACGAGGGAGGGCCGGTTAGACGGTAAGCCGATCGCCGCCTGGCATGGTTCTCGATTTCAGCCTGTCATGCAATCTAACAGCCTTGTTGCGCGCTCTCTAAAGCACTACACGACCATTAAATCGCGCCCTCTGTATTTTGGTTCCTCGTTTGCAATGTTCAGCGGAAGTCACTACCTCATTGTGACAACAATGCCATTACCCCAGCAGAGGCTCGTCACACAGTGCTATTTACTTCCAGAAAACGTAGCCTCAGGGTTACCCCAGCAAAGAAAAGTGACCTTTCAGTACTCCCTTATTTCCTTCACTGCTTAAAATAAGGCCGTCTTTTGCTAGCAGTATTCGCATAAGCATCTCTCCACGTACGCCCAAAACATCTGAATTTCATAAACACTAATGGCAATCCAGTGCACTCACTGTCTTTTCATTTTGTATATTTTCCAATGTATGCTGATATCACGTGCGGTGCTGACACTGTACAATATTGGCTCTTTGCAGAGTGGAGAGGTTAATTAAATTGATTACAGGTGACACATTGACTCATGCAGTATCTAAAGCTTGTAGGTGGGGACAAACTGCTTCTTCACATGAGGATTCCTTGGTCCAGCCCCCAACCACAAGGGTGAGCGAAGAGATCACATTTGTTCCCATACAAATGATGAGTCATTGAAGTGGAAAGTCCAGAGCCCGTCACAATGCTAACTGTTTCTCACCAGCACTTGGCGAATATCGTTCTGTTCTCAAACTGACAATTATGATTTATTGAACCTGAAATCACAAAGAAGCTACATTAGCAACATTTCCCTTCCTGTCCACTTATCCATACCTTTTTTTGCCACCAAGGAGAAAAATGCTCCATAATAACTCTGTTCCTGAAGTGCCAGTTAAGGATGAACATTGTTGATTTCAGTGTCGTTTTGTGATATCGTCCCAAAAGTAGGTTGATCAAAAATGATTTTATTACTTCTGCCCGTTTCCTTTTGTCACTTTAATACCTGCTCCACCCTCAACCTCCCTTCTTTCAGATGATGAAAACCAGCCGAATGATCAGAGGTTTGTTAAACACATGCGGCACTTTGGAAAAAAATTAGTTCAAAATACAAAAACACAGTTTCATTAAGTGTAAGGTATATTGGCTCAGATGGCTTTGTCACTGCTCAAATTGACTATAGAGCCATGGCTGTTCGCACCTGGTGTAAAAGTTGTTGCTGGGAAAAGAGATACAGGCAATAATGCCACTAAGTGTGGCTGCGAACACTGGGGCAAGCTGCTACAGGCTGAGACAGCTGGTGGGCGTGACACTTCCTTTCCCAAACTACACGGCTCTACCCAAAGGCATGTCGTCCCACCTAGCAGCTTGCCTGAGAATGGGTAAAGCTTAAAAAGCTCGGCAGCTCTCGAGCAGTTTCATGTCACAATGAAAATTCAAACCTAAAACCACAAGAATGCAAAGCGAGATGCGAATACTCTTTGAGGGGGAGCAAGCAATTCTAAATCCAGAAATCTGGAGCAAAGTCAAAACAAAAATAGTTGGATATTTGAATGGTTACCATCAGCAGCTTGGTAGGGTTCTACAGGCACCTGATAATCAACAAAACTGATCTGTACGAAATGATCTTGTCTGCTATTTTTAGAACAAAATTAAACTTGTTTTTGTTTTCAAAATTAGCTTATTCAGCTGCATTGTCTGTCACTGGAAAACAAGGCAATGGCTCATTGGCAATCAATCATCATTTGTCAATATTTTCGGTGAACAACCTAGTGAATTAATCATCCCCACTTCATTGTAAAATCCAGTCCAAAATCGATTACAGTGGGCGGCATGGTAGCAAATGGGCGGCACGGTAGCAGTGGTTAGCACTGTTGCTTCACAGCGCCAGGGCCCCAGGTTCGATTCCCGGCTTGGGTCACTGTCTGTGCGGAGTCTGCACGTTCTCCCCGTGTCTGCGTGGGTTTCCTCCGGGTGCTCCGGTTTTCTCACACAAGTCCCGAAAGACGTGCTTGTTAGGTGAATTGGATATTCTGAATTCTCCCTCTGTGTACCCGAACAGGCGCCGGAGTGTGGCAACAAGGGGATTTTAGGACATAGAGCATACAGTGCAGAAGGAGGCCATTCGGCCCATCGAGTCTGCACCAACCCACTTAAGCCCTCACCTCCACACTATCCCTGAAACCCAGTAACCCCACCTAATCTTTTTGGACACTAAGGGCAATTTAGCATGGCCAATCCACCTAACCTGCATGTCTTCATACTGTGGGAGGAAACCGGAGCACCCGGAGGAAACCCACACAGACATGGGGAGAACGTGCAGACTCCGCACAGTCAGTGACCCAGCGGGGAATCGAACCTGGGACCCTGGCTACCGTGCTGCCCAGGAGGGCAGTAACTTCACAGTAACTTCATTGCGGTGTTAATGTAAGCCTACTTGTGACACAATAAAGATTATTTTTATTATGATTAAGCTACTGGAACAAATGAATAGATTGGTGGATAGAAAATTTGCTCTGCATGACATGAATGGAGGGAATCTTTTACTTCACTGCACAGTTTGACATCTTCCCAGGTGGAAGAGCTTAAGCAAATGAGTGACAAGAGCTATCTGCAGGGTTGATAGCAGTGAAGCGGCTGAAATATAAAAGTGTTACACCACCCTAAGTACTTTCCATTAGATTTCTCCTCCCTGTTTGTACTGAAACTGCTCTGGATCTGTCGCCCGACACCCACACTGGAACAAAAAATAAACCTTGCACTGCCAAATTGTTTTGAAGTATCTAAAAATGCAAAACTAATCTCCAAATATCATTTCGGAATCTGCATCAGAAGAAAGATATAAATGGTCCAGCCTATAAAAGTGATTAGACCGAATTAAAACAGTATTATCTACCAGTCCTCTTTTCTTTTCACAAATAAAGTTTCCAATATAGGGTTATCAAAACATTGTAAGAATAATTTCTTCCAGTGACATGATGTAGCCTTTGGGTATTGCAATATTTGGCAGCATTAGCAGCAAATATGTTCACACCCATGAAAGTGGATTTGTCCCCAAAAAGATACCAAAAATTCAAATAGAATCAAGAATCAAGTTTTCTTCATGATTTAGAATTTTACATCTGCCATGTTAATCACTGGCAGTTTTAGTTATCTTTCAGTAATTGTAGTTAGTTTAATAGTATTTTTAATCAACAGATACACCAACTTCATCTTCCTAATTGTGAATGCAATAATGTTCAATGTACAAATACCTAAGCACACGTTTTATTTGGAGAAAGCTAATCTGCTGGACCAGCATTTCTTTTACCTGAGAATTTTTAATGCGTCAAGGACAAAATTTGAACATACTGAAGGATATAACAAAGACTTTGGGACCAGGTGGCTTTCATTCGGTATTCAAGCCTTGCACTCTTGGTTATGATGTTAGCTTTGTGACACAATGCTGGTCCTCCACGAGACTCCATTCGCACAACTGGAGTTAAAAACAATTAATAAACTGTGAACACTCCTTCCCAACCATTTACAAATTGTTTGTTTGCATATATATCCTGCAGGAACTGTGATGTACGCATAACCTTTCTTGGCAAATTCATTGATCTGTGAGGATTCAATTTGAAATATCAACGTCATTTTTTTGTTTTGTTTTTAAATTTAGAGTACCCAATTCTTTTTTTTCAATTAAGAGGCAATTTAGCATGGCAATCCACCTAGCCTGTGTCATAATATACACCAGTATATCATGGTGCAGACACACACACTGATGGACACACTGCAAGACCAATCAACACACACAACACCGCAGCCAATCACCGGTTAGAGCACATGCACTATAAAGACAGGGGGCATCAGAGTTCCCGCTCATTCGAGATGCAGCCTCCTAGTAGGACAGAGCTTACAGCTGAAACGGCGCGGCAAGATCCCCACGAGGCGGAACGGGTCCAAACAATCGCGCAACTCAAGGGCCTCAGCCTGGATGAGGGTGGCCATTTTGCACGCTTTTCGTGGACTACCGCGCTTGTGCGCAACAAACGAGGGGAGGGCGACGTCGACAAACGTTATGGGCAGGCGCGCACCATGTACGATCGCACCGCACATGCCTACTGGCGATATGACGTGCGGCAACTGGGGCTCCGCCCATTTAAAGCGGCAATGCGCTGCCAAATCCCGACAATGCCTGAGATGTGACAAACTTGGCCACTATGCTGCCTTCTGCAGAGCAGCTCATCCTGCCAACTCATATCGTTTCAGCAAGCCTCGCAGGAATGTCCGGGCCATTCAACCCACGGTCACCGAGTCCGATGCGGACCTGCTACCCAACATTGACACCGAGGACCCGAAGGCGCCTTTTCGAGTTGGTATCGTTACTAAAAATAGGGTGTCCCTGAAGCAAAGAATCCAGCCTCTGTCGGTATACAGCATCGATCCAGACGATGAGTGGTGTGCCACCCTGACGGTGAACCGGTCCTAAATACAATTCCGCCTGGATACTGGTGCCTCCGCCAATCTCTGACCTCCAAAGCCTTCGTGTCAAACCAGCCATCCTTCCATCTGCCTGCCAGCTATTAGATTACAATGGCAATGCCATTGCTGCCAGCGGCCCATGCCAACTTGAAGTGATGCACAGTGTGGTGTTGGGCGTTCTGACACACAGATGAGCCAACACAGTTGTATTTGGTACAACGCTGTTTTATTCAAACTTACTATCTACAGTTTTGTCTTGATACTCTGCAGGTGGGGACTTCCTGTCTGTGATATTAAAACAGGTCTTGTCCTTGTCCTTGTCCCCAGATCTACTGGCCACCAGGTGTCGTGTTTGTCCTTTTATACTGTCCCTGTCCTTGTCTGTGATTGGTTGTGGTGTTGTGTGTTCTGATTTGTCTGTTGGTGTGTCTATCATGATGTGTGTGTTTGAATATCATGACATCCACCCTTTTTACAAAGATATGTGCCTACGTGGTTATAAATATAATCGTGTCGTGAGTGCATCTAAGAGTGTGTGTGTGTGTGTGTTGTGTACAGCATGTGCATATGACGTAACTATTTACATGGGGCGATGTCGGGTGCGTCATGCTAACGGGGTTGTACCATAACAAAACATGAATGCAAAAAAAACTTTGAATAGTGGTCCGGTCAAATGACATCTGGAACGATAAACAACAACAGGTTATAATACAGTAGTGTTTAACTTTTAAACGTATGAACAGTGTTATAAGTCCAGTCTAATAGGTGTGCGACGAATTCGGGTTGACCGTCTCAAGGGTGGGTCAAGAACCACCGGCTGATGTGCAAGCGTGGCCACGGGTGGCGATGGAAGGGGCATGATCCATGGCAGCTCCACGAAGTCATCCTCGGAAGCCTGTTGAGGATCCGGCGTGTGTGTACAGTGTGGCTGCGAGCGTGGAAGTCGGCGAAGGGCGCGCCGATTGCGGCGACGCACTGAACCATCCGGCATGCATATCAGGAACGAGCGGGGAGCCACACGTTGGAGAACTTCGGCCGGTGCTGACCAGCCACCATGCGGTAGATGAATGCGTACTTTGTCTCCGGTGGACAGGGGGGGAAGATCCGTCGCCCTTGTGTCGTACAGACTCTTCTGGCGATCACGCTGCATTTGCATCTTACGAAGAACCGTATCATGGTCCGTTGTTGCTGCCAGGATGGATGGCACCGTCGTCCTGAGGGAGCGACCCATCAGGAGCTGTGCTGGCGAGAGACCCGTGGCTAGCGGGGCCGATCGATAGGCCAGCAAGGCGAGGTTAAAGTCCGATCCAGCAGCAGCCGCCTTGCAGAGGAGCCGCTTGGCAATGTGAACGCCCTTCTCTGCCTTCCCATTCGACTGTGGATGTAGAGGGCTGGACGTCACATGAGTGACACCATATGCTGCGGCAAAGGACGACCATTCGCGGCTGGCGAAACAGGGGCCATTGTCCGACATGACAGTCATTGGAATGCCATGGCGAGCAAATGTTTCCTTGCAGGCCCCAATGACTGCGGACGACGTCAGATCGTGTAGAGGTATGACTTCTGGGTAATTGGAGAAGTAATCTATAATAATGATGTAATCCCTGCCGAGCGCGTGAAATAGGTCAACACCCACCTTCGCCCAGGGGGACGTCACCATCTCGTGTGGTAGAAGTGTTTCCGGAGGTTGCGCCGGCTGAAACCTCTGACAGGTTGTGCAGTTGAGCACCATGTTGGCTATGTCTTCATTAATACCCGGCCAATATACCGCCTCCCGGGCCCTTCGTCTGCACTTCTCGACGCCCAAGTGGCCTTCGTGTAGTTGATTAAGAATCATCTGGCGCATGCTGTGCGGAATAACGATCCTGTCTAACTTCATAAGGACCCCGTCAATGTTGGTAAGGTCATCTCGCACATTATAAAACTGGGGGCACTGCCCTTTGAGCCACCCTTCCGCCATGTGGCGCATCACTCGCTGTAGAAGGGGGTCAGTCGCTGTCTCTGCGCGTATGCGGGCCAGACTTGGATCATCAGCCGGCAGATTTGCTGCTGTCAGAGTAACGTGTGCCTCAATTTGACATACGAACCCCTCCGCATCTGGTGGTGTACTCACTGCTCGGGAGAGCGTGTCCGCCACGATGAGATCCTTCCCCGGAGTGTAGATCAGTTCAAAATCATACCTCCTGAGTTTAAGTAAGATGCGCTGGAGGCGAGGGGTCATGTCATTCAGGTCCTTGTTTATTATGTTGACCAGGGGGCGGTGGTCAGTTTCGACCGTGAATCGTGGAAGACCATACACATAGTCGTGGAACTTATCCAAGCCAGTTAACAAGCCCAGGCATTCTTTTTCTATTTGCGCGTAGTGCTGTTCCGTAGGGGTCATGGCTCGTGAGGCATATGCAACTGGGGCCCATGACGACGTGCTGTCTTTCTGCAGGAGCACTGCTCCAATACCAGATTGGCTGGCATCCGTTGAGATTTTTGTGGGGCGAGCCGTGTCGAAGAACACCAATACTGGTGCCGTGACCAGTTTGTGCTTGAGCTCCTCCCATTCCAGCTGATGCGATTGCTGCCAGTGGAATTCTGTTGATTTCTTCACAAGATGGCGCAGAGCCGTTGTATGAGAAGCAAGGTTGGGAATGAACTTCCCGAGGAAGTTGACCATGCCCAAGAATCTTAGGACAGCTTTTTTGTCAGCCGGCCGTGGCATGGCTGTGATGGCGCTAATTTTGTCTGCATCGGGACGGACCCCTGATCGTGAGATTGGTCCCCGAGGAACTTCAGCTCAGTCTGGCCAAAGGCACACTTGGCGCGGTTGAAACGCAGGCCATTTTGTCGTATGCGGGCGAAGACGCGTCGTAGATGATGCATGTGCTCCTGCGGAGTGGTAGACCAAATGATGATAGCGTCCACATATACACGTACCCCTTCGATGCCTTCCATCATCTGCTCCATGACTCGGTGGAAAATCTCAGATGCCGAGATGATGCCAAATGGCATCCGGTTGTAGCAGAATCTGCCGAAAGGGGTGTTAAACGTGCATAGCCTTCGGCTGGCCGGGTCCAGTTGGATCTGCCAAAATCCTTTGGACGCATCCAGTTTGGTAAATATTTTGGCTTGGGCCATCTCGCTGATGATTTCCTCTCGTTTGGGGATGGGATAGTGTTCCCGCATAATGCTGTTATTTAGATCTTTAGGATCTATGCATATGCGGAGCTCGCCAGAGGGCTTTTTTACACTGACCATGGAGCTGACCCATGGCGTGGGCTCCGTGACCCTGGATAGGACCCCTTGGTCCTGAAGAGCCTGCAGCTGCAACTTGAGTCAGTCTTTGAGTGGCGCAGGACCCCTGCGAGGTGCGTGAACGACCGGGATGGCGTCCGGTTTGAGGCGAATCTTGTAAGTGTGTGGCAATGTCCCCATGCCTTCAAATACCTCCTGGTTGTGAGCAAGGAGGGAATGGAGATTTGCGTGGAACTCAGCATCCGGGAAGTCGGATATCTCATCTGGAGAGAGAGACATAATGCGCTGTACAGGGTGAAGGACCTTACACGCCTGTGCGCCCAGTAACGAATCTTTTGATGAGCCAACAACTTCGAAGGGGAGTGTGGCCGTGTGCGTTTTGTGAGTTACCTGTAGCTGGCAAGAACCCATGGACGGGATGACGTTCCCGTTATAATCAACCATCTTGAGCCGGGATGGCGTGATGGGTGGTTTGACCTTGATGGCATGGAATTCAGAATATGCAATCAGGTTGGCGGATGCGCCGGTGTCCAGGCGGAAGGTGACGTGCGATTGGTTGACCGTTAGGGTGGCACTCCACTCATCGGCCGGATTGATGGCGTTGACCCTGTTTACATCGATGACGGAAACCCGGAAGGCATCCTGGTCATCTGCATCATTTAGCTGGAAGTCTTGATGCGTGGGCTGGACGGTCCTGACGTGACTGCGAGGTTGTCGGAGATGTGTAGGATCCATGGGTTGAGGCGCACGACAGTAGGCAGCATAGTGGCCCATCTTGCCACATCGGAGGCACTGTCGGTTTTTAGCAGGACATTGCCCTTTTAAGTGTACAGCTCCACAGTTGCCGCACGTCATGACATCACGGCGTTCGTTGCGCCACTGCGCATGCGCAGTGCGATCTTGCATCGGGCGTGCCTGCGCAGTGCGTCCCTCGATGTTGCCATTGGTTTTGGCGCGCACAAGCGCGGGAGACCGCGCAAAGCGCGGGAAACGGCCGCTCTCGTCGGGGCCGCGGGTCGGGAGATAATCGATGGCCTGGATGCGTTCGGCGTCGTGGGCGGCCTGGCTTGCCGATTCGACGGCTGGGGACCCCCTCCGTGCCAATTCGGTAGCCTGAAATCGGGCAAAACGGCTGGTTGCATTCTCGTGGAGGACACAGGCTTCCACTGCAAACGCTAAGGTGAGGCTTTTGATTTTAAGAAGCTGCTGGCGTAGGCCACTGGAGGCAACGCCAAAAACAATCTGGTCCCTGATCATGGACTCTGAGGTGTTGCCGTAACCGCAGGACTGCGCTAGTATCCGGAGGTGCGTCAGAAAGGGTTGAAAAAGCTCCTCCTTACCTTGCAGGCGTTTCTGAAAGAGGTATCTTTCAAAACGTTCATTGAGTTCGACATTAAAGTGCTGGTCTAGCTTGAGGATGACCGTGTCATACTTGGATTGGTTCTCGCCTTCCTCGAACACCAGTGAGTTGAAGACATCGATGGCGTGCTGACCTGCGGTGAAGAGGAGCATCGCAATTTTTGTTTCGTCCGAGGCACTCTGTTTTTCATTGGCTCGGATGTGCAGGTCGTATCGCTGCTTGAAGAGCTTCCAATTGGTACCAAGGTTCCCAGCGACTTGCAACGGCTGCGGTTTATTGGTGAAGTCCATGTCCAGAATGGCAGGTTAGTCGGCAGGTATCGATCCACTCCTGTCCCATGTGGTGTTGGGCGTTCTGACACACAGATGAGCCAACACAGTTGTATTTGGTACAATGCTGTTTTATTCAAACTTACTATCTACAGTTTTGTCTTGATACTCTGCACGTGGGGACTCCATGTCTGTGATGTTAAAACAGGTCTTGTCCTTGTCCTTGTCCCCCAATCTACTGGCCACCAGGTGTCGTGTTTGTCCTTTTATACTGTCCCTGTCCTTGTCTGTGATTGGTTGTGGTGTTGTGTGTTCTGATTTGTCTGTTGGTGTGTCTATCATGATGTGTGTGTTTGAATATCATGACACACAGGTCACGCAAAGCCATCCTTCCCTTTGAGATTGTGGGCTCCTCGAAAGCCTCCCTGCTTGGCGCGCAGGCATGCAAGCTGTTGAACCTAGTTCAGAGAGTTCCCTCTCTCTCTCCTGCTGACACGTCTGCATTTCAGGACACCGACTTCAGGGCGCAACTCGATGCCATTATCAAACAGCACCACGACGACTTCGAGGGCATGGGCACGTTCCCATACACCTACAAGATCTTATTAAAACAGAATGCCACGCCTGTGGTGCACGCACCTCGCAGGGTCCCAGCACCCCTTAAGGACCGCCTCAAGCAGCAACTGCAGGACCTCCAGAACCAAGGAGCGATTTCCAAAGTCACGGAACCAACCGACTGGGTCAGTTCCATGGTATGTGTAAAAAAGCCGTTTGGCGAATTGAGAATTTGCATTGATCCCAAGGATCTAAATCGCAATATCATGAGGGAGCATTATCCAATTCCCAAGCGCCAAGAGCTCACATGTGAGATGGCTCGCGCCAAGCTCTTCACCAAACTCGATGTCTCAAAAGGATTCTGGCAAATCCAGCTCGACAAATCCTGCAGGAAACTTTGCACATTTAATACCCCCTTTGGCAGATATTGTTACAACAGGATGCCGTTTGGGATCATAAGCTGCTTCAGAAGTGTTCCATAGGCTTATGGAACAAATGATGGAAGGCATTGAAGGTGTTCGTGTCTATGTCGACGACATAATCATTTGGTCCACCACCCCGCAGGAGCATGTTAGTTGCCTCCAGCGCGTATTCAAACGTATACATGAGCATGGCCTTCGCCTCAACAGAGCCATATGCTCTTTTGGTCAAACAGAACTCAAGTTCCTCGGGGACCACATCTCCCAGTTGGGTGTGCAGCCGGATGCGGACAAGGTAGCTGCTATCACAGCTATGAAAACACCAGAGGACAAGAAGGCGGTCCTCCGATTTCTGGGCATGGTCAATTTGTTTGGGAAATTTATCCCTAACCTCGCCTCTCATACCACGGCTCTCAGGAACCTGGTCAGGAAGACGACAGACTTCCAATGGCTCCCTGCCCACGAGCACGAATGGAGAGAACTCAAAACAAAACTCACCACTGCCCCGGTCTTAGCTTTCTTTGATCCAGCAAAGGAGACCAAAATTTTGACCGATGCCAGCCAATCCGGCATTGGGGCAGTGCTCCTTCAACGTGATGAGGCCTCATCATGGGCCCCCGTGGCATACGCGTCACGCGCCATGACCCCCACGGAGCAGTGCTACGTGCAGATAGAAAAGGAGTGCCTGGACCTTCTGACCGGTGTGGTTAAGTTTCACGATTATATCTACGGACTTCCTCAATTCACCATCGAGACCGACCATCGCCCGCTGGTCAATATAATACAGAAAGACTTGAACGACATGACGCCTCGCCTCCAGCGTATTCTTCTCAAGCTCCGGCGATATGACTTCCAGTTGGTATACACCCCAGGCAAAGACCTCATCATTGCTGATGCTCTCTCCAGGTCAGTCAACACTCCATGTGACCCAGCGGGATTTGTCTGCCAGGTTGACGCCCATGTGGCATTTGCGGCCTCCAATCTACCTGCCACAGATGAACGCCTCGTCCAAATTCGCCGCGAGACAGCGGCTGACACCTTGCTACAGCGTGTCATGCGCCACCTAACGGATGGGTGGCTCAAGGGCCAATGCCCTCAATTCTATAATATCAGAGATGATCTGACGGTAGTAGACGGGGTTCTTCTAAAACTGGACCGCATTGTCATCCCGCATAGCATGCGCCAGCTTGTCCTGGAACAACTACACGTGGGCCACCTTGGTGTGGAAAAGTGCTGCCGACGGGCCCGAGAGGCAGTGTACTGGCCCGGCATTAATGAAGACATAGCCAACACAGTGCTCAACTGTCCCACTTGTCAGCGGTTCCAGCCGTCCCAACCACGTGAGACCCTGCAGCCCCATGAGTTGGTCATGTCGCCATGGACGAAGGTGGGCATCGACCTGTTCCACGTGCTGGGTAGAGACTATGTCCTGATCGTGGACTACTTTTCGAATTACCCGGAGGTGATACGGTTGCACGACATCACCTCGTCTGCAGTCATTCGTGTCTGTAAGGAAACCTTTGCTCGACACGGCATCCCGCTCACGGTTATGTCGGACAATGGCCCCTGCTTCGCCAGCCAGGAATGGTCCAACTTTACCAGGTGGTACAATTTTGCCCATGTGACATCCAGTCCCCTGTACCCCCAATCCAACGGCAAAGCGGAGAAGGGAGTACATATCGTCAAGCGGCTCCTCTGCAAGGCTGCCGATGCTGGGTCCGATTTCTACCTCGCCTTGCTGGCCTATCGCTCCGCCCCACTGTCCGCTGGCCTGTCGCCAGCCCAGTTGCTCATGGGTCATACCCTGAGGCCGACGGTGCCGTCCATTCATGTCCCAGACCTCGACCACGTTCCGGTCCTTAGCCGGATGCAGTTGTCTCGTGCACAGCACAAGGCGGCTCATGACTCCCGTGCAGCTGATCTCTCTGCTCTGGCTCCAGATGACAACGTCCGCATCCATCTTCCGAATGGTGGCTGGTCTGCAACCGCTGTTGTCCTTCGGCAGGTGGCCCCCCCGCTCGTTCCTGGTTCGTCTACCAGATGGCTCCATTCTACGCCGCAATCAACGCGCCCTTCGTCTCGTTCCACGCTCGCTACGTGATCCTCCACTGTTGCCTCGCCCTCCTGCTGACCCTGCCATGGACTATGCAGAGATCCCTGTCACTCTGCATCCCCCTGACTCTGACACAGTCCAGCCCGCTCCTGAACCGGCGGCTCTCGACCCACCCTTGACGCGGTCAACCAGAATTCGTCACCCACCTCAGAGACTTAATTTATGAACCTTGCGGACTTATAGACTTTCTAAATTGTTTTGTTGCTTTGTTTGATCGTTTCCCTGGTCTGTATATAGTGTTCATCTTGTTACTCTTGTTGCATACTGCTTCTCTGCACCAGGCACCTTCCCATGTAAATAGCTTAGTTCTCATGTACGTAGTCCTGTAAATATGTCTTCGCACCCCACACGTAGTTAGGAACATTCCCACCATACATTATTTATTGCCACACACATACATTCTTTTATAAAAGGGGGATGTCATAATATACACCAGTATATCATGGTGCAGACACACACACACTGATGGACAGACAGTGGGACCAATCAACACACACAACGCCGCAGCCAATCACCAGTTAGAGCACATTCACTATACAGACAGGGGGCATCAGAGTTCCCACTCATTCGGGATGCAGCCTCCTAGTAGGACAGAGCTTACAGCTTGCAGCACAGATCTTCACCATGTGCTGAGTGCATAGACTGGTTAGGACAAGGCATAGGTCTTTAGTTCAATCTAATATCGTGTTAACCCACAGTGAAAGTATGTTCAACAGTTTCTGACTTAATAAAATAGTGTTGCACTATTTTAAGTGTTGGTGGCCTGTATGTGTTCCACGGATCCCGAGCACCCAACACATCACCCTGTACATCTTTCTGGGTTGTGGGGGTGAGACCCACACAGACACGGGGAGTGACCCGGGGCCGGGATTGAACCCGGGTCCTCGGGGTCGTGAGGCAGCAGTGCTAACCTCTGCCCCACTGTGCTGCCCTTGAAATATCAAAGTTACCTTCACTATTCTTATTTTGGGTGAATTACAAATATCTCTAGCTGAATTCTGATCATAAAATTACAAGTTCCTGCTGCAGTGTCCGCTCCAAGTGCTATAGATGTTCTTGAACACTGTACAACTTTACTGGCTGGAATTGTGATTCAAAATGCTTCTATTGACAACATAGTTATTTAGTTTAATTCACATTTTTAAAAACTCTACTTAATTGCCCCCAAAATATATGCATACATGATGTTATTAATCAAATAAATATACTCTCAGATTATATTGAAGTTTTCCAGCATTCATGTCATGTGATATTTCCAGCGACCTGTTATTTGACACCAAACAAACAATCAGACCTATGAAAATCAAATTGTGAGGTTTGGTAGCAATAATATTTTCAAATAATAATTGCCTGCTCTTTTAGATAAAATTAAGGCATTCTCAGATTGCTTTCTCAAGCTAAATTGCCCCTACGTGTCCAAAGGTTAGACGGGATTACAGGGTTATTGGAATGGGGCGGGGAATTGGACCTGGATAGGAGGGTTGGTGCAGACTCGATGGGCTGAATGGCCTCTTTCTGCACTGTAGGGATTCTATGATTTTAGTAGCATTTTTGCAATCCATTGGAACCTTTCCCTCATCCAGGGTATTTTGGAAAATTATAACCAATGGATCCACTATCTCCCTGCCACTTCCTTTAAGACCCATCAGGCCCTGGGGACTGTCTGACTCCAACCCCAATAGTTTGTTTAGTACTTTTTCCTTTTTGATAATGATTGTTTCAAGTTACTCCCTTTCTATTACCTCTGAATTACCTGTTACTATTGGAATGCCTCTGGTGTCCTCCACCATGAAAACTGAGGCAAAATATTGATTTAGAATCCCCACCATTTCTGTGCTAATCACGATGCTATGTGCTGCCCTCGTGGCATTCTGCCACCTGTTTGTGCCAGAGAGACAATTCCGGAGGGCACTCCTCGAATGGGTCTGGTGCCGCTGTTGCCCCTCGCTTCTCCCGGACGGATTTTGCCGCCGTTGTCTTCTCGTGCTCGCTGCCGCTTCAGCCGGCCCTCCCGTCGTCCGCCTGTATTCTCCTTTTTCTCTGTTCCTGAGGATGTCAAGTTAGTTAACATTTCCCTGCACCCCCCCCCCCCACCTCCCTGGCTCTCCTCTATTGTTCCCTGTCTCTTCCCTTCTCTCTCTCCACTCACACCCCCCCTATTCCTTCCTCTTAGATTGAGCTGTCCTCCCCCGTCCCCCACTCTCCCGGTCTATCTCTCCCTCTCTCGCCTTGGCTACTTTCCCCTGATTCTTGGCTACCTGGCTATTCTTCTGCTTGTTCGTTGGCCACAAACAGGTCCCGGAACAATTGGGTGAATGGCTCCCACGTTCTGTGGAAGCCGTCGTCTGACCCTCGAATGGCAAATTTGATTTTCTCCATTTGGAGACATTCCGAGAGGTCGGACAGCCAGTCTGCAGCTTTGGGTGGTGCTGCTGACCGCCAGCCAGTCTGCAGCTTTGGGTGGTGCTGCTGACCGCCAGCCGAACAGGATTCTACTGCGGGCGATCAGGGAGGCAAAGGCAAGGGCGTCTGCCCCCCTCCCCAGGAATAGATCTGGCTCGTCTGAAACCCCGAAGACCGCCACTTTCGGGCATGGCTCCACCCTCACCCCCACCACTTTGGACATTGCCTCGAAGAAGGCTGTCCAGTACCCAGCAAGTCTGGGGCAAGATCAGAACATGTGGGCGTGGTTGGCAAGGCCTCCTTGGCACGGATCACATCTATCCTCCACCTCCGGGAAGAACCTACTCATACGGGTTCTTGTTAAGTGGGCTCTGTGTACCACTTTTAGTTGCGTCAGGCTGAGCCTTGCGCACATGGAGGTGGAGTTGACCCTGTGCAGTGCTTCGCTCCAGAGTCCCCACCCTATTTCGATCCCCAGGTCCTCCTCCCATTTCATTCTCGTTGCGTCCAGTACGGTGTCGGCCCCTTCTACCAGTCGGTCATACATGTCGCTACAGTTTCCTTTTGCTAATATGCTTGCGTCCATATGTCTGTCGTGGTGGCTGTGGGTAAGTCCGTGTCTCCTTTCGTAGGAAGTTTTTGAGTTGCAGGTAACTTAGCTCGTTCCCCCTGGCTAGCTGGAATTTCACTGTCAGTTCGTCCAGTGTTGTGACACTGCCGTCGGTGTACAGGTCCCTGACTGTCAGTTTCACAAATGTAGGTGCTTTTTTTATAAGCGTAAAAATCTTAGTACTTATAAATTCATAAACCATTTATATCAATCCTCTCAATGTTAAGATTTGTGAACTTGTCATTGATGAATTCCTTTACAGCAGTATGTCAGCTGAACCTGGCATTTTATTGCTAAGCTTTGAAATTGCAAGAGGACCTCGTCACATTGGCAATACCACCAGGAGTTAGATAAATCAGGATGTTGGAACAATCATATGAATGGGAACAGGTCATTGGGCACCTCAAACGTATTCTCCATTCAACAAGGTTTGGGCTGATCTGTGACTTAACTCCATACACCTGCCTTTTCCCATATTAAAAAATCGAGCAATTTCAGACTTGTTCTTTTGCAGGAGAGTTCCAAATTTGTTAACCTGGGAACTGACTTTCACACAACCAACCCTATAGAGAGCAAACAGATGAATGGCCTGATGTTGGTGGTCTGATTTTGGTGGTCTTTATTGAGGGAGGAATGTGGGTCAGGATTATGGAAAGTTCCATCAAATTCCCTGATGAGTTGCACGTTAGGGGCTTGGATGTAAAGCAGTGATGGATCCTAATTGCCTGGTTTACATTTGTTAACAATAATGGATTTGAACTGCGAAAAGTTTGAAAGAAAAATATATCCCTTAATCTTTCATTGTCCTTTTGTTTCTATGAATTATTGCTGCATTCAAGTCATTGCCTTTTCTTCAATTTTGATGTTCCATTTCCTTACATTATAACTGTTAAAGAATGCCAATAAAAAATTAATAATTAGAATGTCAAAGCTAATGCCTATACTCTAAATGCCTAAACATCATTGATATACCGATTGTGCATATGTAGTTAATATTCTAAACAGTTGATTATAAAGTAAGGTAATTAGCCATCTACCAACATTAGAGAGGAGCAATTGGTTAGATTGAGGGGTAGCATTCTATAATTTATATATTCACTGAGGGTTTGTGTGTGTTGCTTATATTCTAACTAAGAGAACATATATCTGCTAAGATGGTGTGTGATATTCATATTGTAGCAATTGATGTACCTTTTCTGTTCGAAGAGCACACATGTTGTTGACATTGTGCTGAGCATACAGTCCACTTGTAAAATATGAAGTCTCCATTTGGAGTAAAAGAATCAAAATATCCAGTACTATGGAGGAAGTAAAAGAGAAGCAAAATACTGTGGATGCTGCAGATCTGAAATAAAAACAGAAAGTGCAGAAAAATCTCAGCAGGTCCAGCAGCAGCTGTGGAGACAGAAACAGAGTTAATGGTTCGAAGAGTCATGTTCGAATCAAAATGTTAACTCCATTTTCCTCTCCACCGATGCACCCAGGCATGCTGAGATTTTCCAGCATTTTCTATTTTTCATGTTATATATGAAGTCAATAACTGGAATAAAGCAGCCATTCAAGATTTTTAGCCCAATTGAGAATTGATACTACAGTAAATATGAGTTAGTTTATTGTACTTTTGTTTTCATTCTAGTGATTGTCCATTCTTATTTGCACGGCAAGTGTACCGGTGGCTCTTCTTTAATTGGTTTTGATACAACAAAGTGACTTGCTAAGCTACTTCGGAGGGTAATTAAGAGTCCACAATGTTTATGTTCTGAGGCTGGATATGATACTTACATTTTGACTAATGGTGGATATAACTGACAGTGAATATGCCTAAGATGTGGCTGGTGGAAGATACGCTGTTTATTCTCTGACTAAGGGTGAATATGTTGTTTATATTCAGGGTGGATGTCCGGTTTATAGTCTGACTGACATGGACTATCCTTTAAAGCAATGGTGGTACTTTAGCATCTGACTGTGGGTGGATATGGCATTTATAATCTCTGGGTGGTTGGAGTGTTTGACGGTGAATTTGATACATCTACTGAGAATGGTTGCAGTGTATATATTTTATTTGCAGATGGTTAAGGGGCTTATGCTCGAATTGAAGGTGAATATGATGTCACACTGCTTGAAGGCGAACATGATTCTTATATTTTAGCATTGTAGTTCTTATACACGGACTGTGGGTAGATATCGTGTTTATACACGGAGTACATTTGAAAATTTCGATAGCATAGCCATGAGGTGGAAATGATGTTTAGATGATGATTGAGAATGGGTTATGCTGTTAATAATCTGACGGAGGGTGAATTAATTTTTTTGTAGCTTGAGAGGTTTTATATACAGATTGGGAGTGAAAAACGTGGCTCTGGTGTTCATTCTCTGAGTGCATATGGTGTTTCGACCTTGTCTGAGGGTGTTTATACTCTGGAGGTGAATCTAATGTTTATTCCCTAAGTGAAAGTTTCTTTGGTTTGTATGTTAGGCTTGGGGGTTGAATATGGTAGTAATGCACAGACTGAAGTTTATGCTTTGAGAGGTCATTCTCATTCACTTGGGAGTGAATAACGCATATTCCGATACTTAGAAATATGTTAAAATGATACATGGGGCAGCACGGTGGCGCAGTGGGTTAGCCCTGCTGCCTCACGGCGCTGAGGTCCCAGGTTCGATCCCGGTTCTGGGTCACTGTCCATGGGAGTTTGCACATTCTCCCCGTGTTTGCGTGGGTTTCGTCCCCA
Source organism: Scyliorhinus torazame (assembly GCF_047496885.1). NCBI lineage: Eukaryota > Metazoa > Chordata > Chondrichthyes > Carcharhiniformes > Scyliorhinidae > Scyliorhinus > Scyliorhinus torazame. The sequence continues at coordinate 8,332,490 of NC_092723.1, forward strand.
CAACCCAAAGATGTGCAGACTAGGTGGATTGGCCACGCTAAATTGCCCCTTAATTGGAAAAAATGAATTGGGTACTCTAAAATTTAAAAAAAAGATACAACATGGAAACAGGTCAGTCAGCTGAATTAGTCCTTTTTGATTTTCACACTCTCCTCGAGAGAAAATAGTTCAAATCACATTTACTTACCGTGTTCCCATATCTCTTCATTCCCCCTCTTCTTAATCCGCCAATTCAAATCTAAAGACGTCATGCAAACTCAAAACGTTAACCGTTTCTCACTCCACAGATGCCACCGGACCTGCTGAGCTTTTCCAGAATTTTGTTCATATTTCAGATTTCCAGCATCCGCAGTATTTTACTTTTAGCCAAATTTGAATATTGACAAGTTCAGATTCTATCCTGCACCATTAATGCATGGTACATGGATTCAATGTTCAAAATTTTATTCACTAAAAAAAGAGCACCATACTTCAGGAACATCCTTATTATCTTCAGTTCCATTTATAATTTTGCTGCTGGTATTGCAAGGGCAATAGGGGCTCTATTGGAAACCAGTGCACATTATCTGCCATATATATATATTTTTTAAAGGTTTCCAAGAAGGAACTAAAATAAATGCCCCTTGTGAGCTGATTCTAGTTCTATTTGTTTTATTTACTGTGCTGTATTGTGTGGTTCTGTTTCTATGAATTATTCAGTTGTAAACATAGATCTAGCCTGTTTATTTTGATCAGTCACCTTGTTATTTTCTGCCTCTGACGTTTGCAGTATATAGTGGTGAGAACCCAATGTATTTCCCAGTAAATGATTTGCCATGGTTTTCAGTAAAATGTTACACTGGAGTACGATCCTACACATTGGTGAACCGTGATGCAGGAATTGGATCTTAAGGTAACTGCCAAGTAAAAGTAAGCACCAGGGCAAATGTTGAGGGATACAGGGCTAGTAATCCAGAGAGCCAGGAAATTGTTCTGGTGACCCAGGTTCAAATCTCACCACGACAGGTATTGACATTTGAATTTAATTGTAAAATCTGGAAATAAAAGTCTAATGATGGCCATGAAACCATTGTCACTTGTCCTTTTGGCAAGGAAATGTGTCTCCCTTACCTGGTCTGACTCCAGACTCACAGCAATGTGGTTGACTCTTCACTGCCCTCTGAAATAGCTGAGCTACACACACACTCAGTTCAAGGACAAATAGGGCTGGGCAATAAATGCTGGTCTTCCCAGCAGCGGCCATGAACGAATAAAACCTGATGTTAAATTTTAATTTAACTAAATTTTAACTACCAAAACATATAGTCTTTAAAGTACACTATTATTCAGGTTATCTTTTTAAAATATAAATTAAATAATTTTAAACATAAATTAATTACTTCATATAAATATAAAGTACCCAATTTGTTTATTCCAATTAAGAGGCGATTTAACGTGGTCAATTGACCTAGCCTGCACATCTTTTTGGGTTGTAGGGGTGAGACTCACGCAGACACTGGGAGAATGTGCAACTCCACACAGACAGTGACCCGGGGCCGGGATCGAATCCGGATCCTCCACGCGTGAGCAGCAGTGGTAGCCACTGCGCCACCGTGCTGCCCCATTATTAATTTTACCATTGCTATTATTTAATTCCATTTCAAACACATTACAATTACCTATACAGCTCATTTAATATTAGTGTAGAGTAGCTGAGGCTGTTTTTCCTGCTTCGGTGCAGAACCAATGGACTGTTTTGCGCTGTATTATTCTGTGATTCTGGAACATACCCTTCTGTCAAGTGGGTTTATTCTGCTGTTAAAAACGAATGTAACAAACTTAATTTGCAGAATTAGGCTGTCAACACCATCTTTTCACCATCCAGCTATGGCCAGTAAATAGATACCTGTTGTCAGTACACAGGAAGTATTTTTCCTTTAATAATGTTTTTAAATGAATAAACTTTATCAGTGCAACCTTAGATGATAATATTCCAGTATTCATGTTCTAGTATTACCATCAATGCAAAACAAATATTACAGATATTGCAAGTCCGACATCTATCATGACTTCCTTTCTGTCATATCACTAAATGGACAAAAAAGTAGGCAAACTAGTATTCAAAGAGTCACGTCACTAAGATTCTTTTAATTCTCATTCATACATTTTGATGATTAGGATGACCATATTTTTGCCACTGACTTTTGTTATTTATTTTCTCTGAACAACGATTATTGCCACCATATCGGAATATTCTTGGAAGAATCCATTAAGATTAATTGTTAAGAGCGCAAAATTAACATTGAAATATAGTCAACTGATCCAAACTAGTGCCCTGAAAGTTTTCACATTCTGTTTAAACAAAATCATTTAACCATTATACATAACAAAAATATATTTATATTTTCCATTGTTTTTAATAATGGGGTTTTATCTTTAAAATGAATTGGAAGGGATTAACTTTTTATAATTTCACAAGAAAAAGCAAATTCTTTCGATCTTTAGCTATCAGTAAGACAGATCAGTTGTCCAGCATGGAACATTCTTGTATTTGCTCAGGAAAAAAGTAATACTTTGTTTTCATTGTGCTTGCTTTTGTAATCTCTCAATGTTAGAACTCCAATCTTACCAAATGTTTTTAAATATAGTTTAAAAAAAAATGCATCAAGTCCCAGCTTAAAACAAATCCAAATTCTCAAGACGTCTATTTGTTGTATATTATTTCAAAATCATTTAAATATAAAAAAGATACTGAATTATGTGTACAGAACACAATAAACAGACTAAGTTATTCATTAGAAATCAACTTAGCTAATTTCAATTTAATTTCTTACTGACTAACTTGTATGGTTACATTTTCAATATTTGTCACTTTTTTAACAAATAACAAAAACATCGAAATTAATAGAACAAAATATGATTTTCTTACTATTTATTTGTTAGCTACACGTTTCAAATTGAAAGCAAAATTTGTTAAGTATATACTAAGAATACCTTTTGCATTATAATTATGACAGTATTAAAAATAGTATTTTAACCTCTGGAGATTCTTAGTAAAAACAGAAATGGAAACTTCTCACACCGTAGTTTGTAATAAACCTGTAGATCTTTTTCAGTCAAATTACATTCTTACTTTTCTCACAAAATACTTCCATTCTAAAGTATTGGTTGCTGCAAACTTACTATATTTTGCGCTTATTGTTCGTTGTGACTGGAACTTTCTCTCAATTTTTGCAACTGCTTCAAACACTTAGATACATTATGAGTGTGAAATGTATTTCTGTGCTGCTAACAATTACGTCTGGACAGTAAATGGATTGAACCACTTATTCAAAGTTGTCTTCAGTAAGAAGAGTCAAATTTTGTAATGTGGTTTATTTTCTTCAGTATATATCTTCTTAGAATTACACACAAATCTTATTTAACTATATTTGAACACGTATAAGCATGTAGGAATTCCCCCCAAAATAATAAACTCTCAGTCTGCACAGTAATAGCAAAAGGATTCATCATTTCGGTAACTGTACAAGTATTTTTTTGTTTTGCCAAAGTAACTACAGCAAAAAAAGATACAATTTGCACTTTTCTATGAGAGGGTATGGACTGAGTAATAACCCTTGCCACCCACCCTGTGCTCCTATGAAAAAGCCAATAAATGAAGATGCCACATGTGTCATCGTTACTGAGGCAATTAATTTTGTAAGAGAGAAGTACACCTCAAATTTAACAAAACAAAATTGGGACTATTTGTCAGGTAATAGCCATGGATTTCAATGTCCTTCAATGCAGGTTGCTCCGTGCCGCATCCTGTTCTGAAGATTTACTGGGCAGCCACAGGGAAATTATTGACTCAATCAAAAATTTGCAACGAGAAAGCCGAAACCTAATGGGGAAATTATGACTATGGCTTCAAATGTGCAGCAACTAAGCAAAAGCATAGAGTGATGAATGGATAAAAGCAAATTACTGCAGATGCTGGACTATCTCAACAGGTCTGACAGCATCTGTGGAGAAAGACAGTTAATGCTTCAAGTCTGAATGACTCTTTTGTCAAAATGATTGGATGGAGTTCATCCCACTCTACTTCTTCGCCTCCCCCACACACTCTCCCCATCCCCCCACACACAATCTGTCTCCCCACACACACGCTCTCCCCATCCCCCACACTTTATCCCACCCTCTCCCCTACCCCCCCCCCCCACAAACTCTCTCTCTCTCTCGTCTCTCTCCCCCACACACAAACTCCCCCCCACTCTCAATCTCCCCCCACCCACTCTTCCCTACCCACTTCCCCACAGTCACCCCCAGACACTCTCTCTCCTCTCACTTTCTCTCCCCACTCTCTCCCCACTCTCTCCCCACTCTCTCCCCCTCTGCCCCCCCCACTCTCTCTCTCTCTCTCTCTCTCCCCCCCACTCTCTCTCTCTCTCTCTCCCCCACCCCACTCTCTTCTCTTTCTCTCTCTCCCCCCCATTCACTCCCCCCCCATTCTCTCTCCCCCATTCTCTCTCTCTCTCTCCCCCCCCACTCTCTCTCTCTCTCTCTCTCCCCCCCCCACTCTCTCTCTCTCTCCCCCCCATTCTCTCTCTCTCTCTCTCTCTCTCTCTCTCCCCCCCACTCTCTCTCTCTCCCCCCCCACTCTCTCCCCCCAAACTCTCTCTCCGCCCCACTCTCCCCCCCCAACTCTCTCTCTCCCCCTACTCTCTCTCTCCCCCTACTCTCTCTCTCCCCCCTACTCTCTCTCTCCCCCCTACTCTCTCTCCCCCCCCCCACTCTCGCTCTCGTCGCTCTCTCCCCCCCACTCTCTCTCTCTCTCTCGC